>NW_003549195.1:6062-7199 GCF_000090795.2 Amphimedon queenslandica | reverse complement strand
GATTACACATGCATAGAAAACTTATCATGATACACGTAGATATACGCAACAGTACCTGTTTCTTTTAGAATGTTCAGACTCTCTTCTTTCTTCTCATCATAAACTCTAGTACCAGCAACTTCTCTCAATAACTTCAACCTGTGTGAATCAGGAGCAGTCGCTAACTGAGTAATCTAAAAAATAAATAAAAATTAAAAATAATACATGTAAACGTACAATACATTAAAACCAATAAAAACAATGATATAATAAACAATAGCAAACTAATAAAAAGTGTCAACTTTTGTTTGTGATTATTTATTTAAAAATAAAATAAATAAATATAATTACTTTTCCTTGTTTAACAATATAATACGGGTTACTGCGTGAAAAACCAGCTCCTTCCAATAGGCACATGACATCATTTTTACTACACAAAGAGAAAAATATAATAAAAAGACCTCCCTTCATCCTCCATATCTCACGTGACATGCTTCCCATCCAAGTAATAATTGTCCTTTTTCATTCCAATCACACGACGCAGTGTCACTTCTTCGCTCTCAATCTGCCGGGCATTATTTAGAATAAAACAAGCATTAATTGGAATAACTAACTTGTATTCGGTGGTCGCTGTTATCAAATATAATTTCAACGTAAGCTGTGACAGTGCGTGGACCAGTACCCTCCTATTATTAGTAAATAATGATTCTCTTTCTCTCTCTCTGTGTCTTACGTGTAGCAGCTGTTGTCTGTCATCAGGTTTTAAATGAGTGAAATCGTCACTTAATACAAACTGTATTGCTGTAAAATTTAAATTTTAAAACAAATATACATGACATCTATACTAACCAAAAAAGAAGTTACTTTTCCCTGATCCATTTCTGCCAACTAGAGAGAGAGAGAAAGAGATGGGGATATATGACATACATAGTGATTATTATTATTATATATTCCTTAATTATTACTTGCTCCTTACCAATTACATTATGCTTTGGACTGAATGGTTCTACTTCTGTTTGATCTTTAAAGCTTCTAAATCCTTGGATAATAACCTAAAAAGATTATATATATCTAAAATAAACCATATTAACTTTATAATAACTCACTTACCTGCTTTATATACATACTCTCTCTTCAGCTGACAGCCCAGCTGCAGCT
>NW_003549195.1:0-1224 GCF_000090795.2 Amphimedon queenslandica | reverse complement strand
TGCTTCTATGAATATCATTATAAGACGTCATCAGTGACGTATACCTACATTTTTCAAATTCCAAGCGGCTGGTGTCAAACTCAGTTGGGATATAGTATAGTTATTATGCTTCCTGTTAATGGCTGATAAAGGAGGGGAGTGTGCAGCTGTACAGTCTGAATTTCATTCCATAAGCTTCCAAGATGATAAAGAAGAAGAAAAGGAAGAAGAACCAACATTCATAGAGCAACCTCCTGATAGATTAATTTGTCTAATATGTCATTGTGTGATGAAAGAGCCTCATATTGTCACATGCTGTTGTAACAAGATGTGTCGTGACTGTATACAACGTGTACATCATTCAAGTCAACCTTGTCCCACTTGTCGTGAACCTAATTTCAATAGTTTCTTAGAGAAACGACTCAACAGCGAGATACTTGACTTGAAGGTTCGTTGTACCCACCACAACAATGGGTGTGAGTGGGTGGGAGAGTTAAGAGATCTAAAGAAACATACCAATTTAGTGAACGGCAGCTGTGGGTTCGTTAAAGTAAAGTGTCCTTTTGGTTGCCCTATGGCATATTTTCGTAAAGATACGATTGATCATGAATCCGTCTGTACTAATCTTCCACCAGAGAGGCAGGTCAAGAGAACAATGAGAATAACTGATCAGTTTAAAGAAGAATTACAAGCTACACTGAGTCAGTTTCAAGAGTTGTATAAATCAGAATCAGCACGTGTTAAAGAGTTAACCAATCAACTTGAAGTTCTGAAAGAAAGTCACAAGAAAGAGCAACAGGAAATGAAGTACCAGTTTGAAGCAGAGAAGAAGCAGCTACTGGAAGAATCAAAGCAGCAGATTGCACTGCTATCGGAGAGCTTAAGAACTGGATTTAATCAACAAATGAAGATTAAAAATGAAGAGCATCAACAACAAATGATGCAATTACAACAAGAATTTAAAAAGAAAGAGAAAGAGAGATCAGAAGCTATCAATAAGCATTTAGCTGAATTGAAGGAAAAAGAGAAACAGATGGAGAAACAGCATCAAAAGCAGCTTACTGATATGAAGGACAAAATGTCTACCGAATTGAAGGAGCTTTATTATGATGAACACAAGCAAAGAATGGAAGAAAACAAAGAACAATCAAAGAATATTCATCAGGAATTAAAGCAGCACTATGATGAGGAGTACCAACAACAACTTAAAGAAGCTAAAAAAACACTCGAGTTAGAAAAGAGAAA
>NW_003549193.1:5680-7203 GCF_000090795.2 Amphimedon queenslandica | reverse complement strand
TTTGGAATTGGCATATTTTTAAAAAGTTGTCATGATTAAGAAACTGTCACTAAAATCAGTTCAGCATAATTGTGTAGTTGTTAGTAGTTAAACTATAGTTCTATATGGGTGAGATAAACATTACAGAAAGGTGCTGTGTGTTTGTTGGCATCTGAAAGGCAATGCAGCATTTTGATGTACAGAATTTATGAAGTAAATTATCTTTGGTCAAATGAGTGATGTGATTTCCAATATATTGGCTTTCTTTATGCTGTATTACTGTTCGCCTATGCTTGCATGTGCATTGCAGCTTGTTGTGTTACAAAAAGGACAACTTAGCAAGAAAAAGAGTTAACTCTAGCATTAATACTGTTGACTATGCAATCAGTATTGTTCTACTTTTCTTGTGAATATGATTGGTGTGCTCCAGTAACTATTTTCATGAGGTGCAAACCATGCCATATGAAAATCACCTCATGGAATACACCCATCGTACATATATATTTGATTTGACCTGCTACTGCAAAAACTTGTTTCTCTTGTGAAAATTACCTTCACTAATCATTGCATTCCCGTTTTCCTTTTATAAAGTTCTGCTTTCTTTATTGTGGTGTAAGTGATCACTGAAATAGCTACACCTTAAGTTACCTAATTCTCTCATTGTCCTCCATACTATAGTACAAAATGATTGATGTTTCTCAATGGAGAGCAAGTATTGGACTGTGGAACTACTGTCAAGCTGCTTCCAGTAGACCAGCTAATGGCCGCCACTCTCACTCATTCAAAGCTGCAGTAGACAGCAAATCAGGCAGTACTGCATCAGGAGAGAATGCATTTAAACTACCAGCTGCTTTTTCTGTTATTGCTTTCTTTCTCCTCCTCTTTCACTCTCTCTCTTTATTAAGACACATCTTGATGATTCCTCCAACAGGTAAACAACAATGGAAACTTTGTACTTGTATATTTACTGGTATTTTATTATTAGGTAACTGCTACCAAGTACAATGTACTACTGGTGTTACTGTTACTGATACAAATTACCTCCAGTCAGTAGTCTTACCTGGAGGCAGCAGTTCTAACCTGATTTACAATGATCTTTATTTGATTGTTTGTTTACTTCTCCTCCTCCTCATATCAGGAAATATTGAACTCAATCCTGGTCCTATGATTGATGATCAACCTGATATTTCATTGCTAACTCAATGGCTTGAACCACTTGTTGACTGGAAACCATTTGGTCGTTGTTTACCAGGAATTACTTATTCTGATGTTTCAAAGATTGAAGCAGAAAATGTAACAATTGATGAACAAAAGTCAGCACTGTACTCAAAATGGCTGAGCATAGCCCCTACAGCAACATGGTCTGATGTGATTAATGCACTGAGCAGAATAAGAGAAAACACACTTGTACAAGACATTAGAAGAAATGTACAAGAAAGGTCACCACGGTCAGCTAGAAGTTTTGTTGCTTTCGTATCATCACAGAAGAAGACAGTTAAGTTTCACAGTGCAGAAGATGAAAAGAAAATATTGCGTGCACTAAT
>NW_003549193.1:0-1572 GCF_000090795.2 Amphimedon queenslandica | reverse complement strand
TCTGGAGTAAGAGATATTTTTATCATTAAAAACATTTACAGTTTCTAAGCATGATAATTTCCATTGCTTACAATAATAAATCAAGAAATGTTTGTTTCCAAACAGAAAGTTTTTAGGTATTGTTAAAGTATTCCGGCAATGTGTACCAAACTTTAGAATCTGTTGTGGTAACTGTGCTAATATAGGACATGTAACATCCTATTAGCATTACATACTTTCACCGATTCCTGGAACCAGTGAATCATCATAATGACATCCTTGTATACATAACTAATAGCTACTGCTTTTTAAAACATAAATTAAGTGTTGTTTCAACTGTCACTAATTACTTGTTTCATTTTCTGCAATAAAAAGATTATAAAAATAGATGCATGTACATCCACAAGAAGTGTGGTGATACTTTATACAATGGTTTATTCACATTTTCTCCTGCTGTTCATTTTGTTCTCTCATTTTAATTCATCTTCAGCCAAAATCACTCATGACATCACTGGTAGACACCAATTGGAGAGTATCTTGTGCAGTGACAATGAAGTATCATTCAGTGATGATGTCACTCTGCTCCTTTCTACTGATGTAACTCATGAAATATCTCAAAATAAGTCCTGCAGAGTTAATATAAGTCGATCATCCCTTAACATCACCAGTCATCCAAGTTCTGCTATAGCTGAAGTTTACTGTAATACTACAGGTTTAAGCATTGTCTGGACTAGTGGGTTTGCATTTTATGGTTCAAATAGCTTGTTAACAATGAATGGCCTTCGTTTTAATAGCTGTGGTATTTATCTCACTGCATTAGATAGTGATATCTATTCTACAAGTTATCTTTTGTTCACTAACAAGCATGCTACTGCTTTGCTATTGAGCAATATTGCTAGTGTTAAAGTGACTAACGTGACTATAGTAAACTGTACTGCATTTGGACTAGTAGCAGTTAACCTTTGTAATGCAACTTTTGATTCTCTTAATATCAGCTATCATGCAGGACCAGAACATAAGCAAAATTTTAGGGGCAGTGGATTATTTGTATTATATACAAATTTAAGAGCATACTCAACAGTTGATGATTCTTATGGACATTATATGCAAATAAGGAATTCTACTTTTTAAAGACTTCATTCAGAATATAAGCCAGTTAAATGTCCTGTAACTTATAGATATCCCATGCCTGCTATATATGGAGCCGGCCTCACAATATTTTATGCACAATCATCACCAGCTGTTGTGACAGTTTCCAATAGTACATTTGAATTCTGTCATGGTTTGATATTAGGAGCAATGGCAATAATTCAGTTTAACTCTTCAATAGATTCTCGTACTATAATTAGTAATTCCTATTTTTTGAAAAATTCAAAGAAGCATGCATGTTTGGGAGCAGCTATTGCTGGGTACTTCTACTTCAGTGACTCAAACCACAAGAGCATATCCTCCTATAATCCACTTACTGTTACTGGTACACTTTTCTCTGGCAATGGTGTAAATACATCATTTGCAAATGTATCATACACCTCAGGAACAATTGGAATAGGCATCTACAACACATTATCACATCCATTACCAATGACTCTGAAG
>NW_003549192.1:5781-7203 GCF_000090795.2 Amphimedon queenslandica | reverse complement strand
AGGATCCCTAACAAATCTTTTCCTGACGACTTAGCCAACAGCCCATGGACTAGTGCTAGTCTGCTTAATGGAGGATAGGAGTAATCTCCTTTTGTGAGCCACTTCTTTGCTAGTGGAGGGAGAACGGGTTGAAGAGAAGGAGAGAGGGTTGCTGTGACAACAATGGAGACCATGGCAACCGAAATACGAGTGTCTCTTGAAATTTGAATACCTGATAATAATAATAATAATAATAATAATAATAAATAAATGTTCCTATTACTTGTTTCTTGCAGGATATTATCTGTCAATATTTGTATTTCTTTAAGTTGTTCTACCAGTTGACCAGTGTCCCTCGCATTCGACCAGTTGATTTCACTTGGGCGTACCATTAGGTTCTTTGATGATGTAATGATGATGTCATCAAGGTCACACGATCCAGAGTCACACGACTGGATTAGAGCCACTAGTAGACGGTTACAAAAATGAAGAATGTTAAGTAAAACTTTAGAAAGTGAAAATAGAAGATTTTGAAATTCAATCGACCTAAGAATTAATAATTAACAATAAACGAAAAATAAAAATTACTTTAAAAAAGATTTCCAGTATTCTTTAAATGACAAGGTTAGCCAATTAATAACTATAAAATTTTACTGGTCAATCAATTCAAATTTAGTTGACGTTACCTTGTGGCAGAGCAATATGGAGTACCCTCCCCCCAGGAGGATAGTACTCCATTAATGACTGGACGTAATCAATTAGTTCACTAGCCACACCCACTGTATTAATTAATCCATTTAATGTATTCAAAATGGCCGCCTCGATTAGTAGAGGTTTGAATTGCCATACAGCTGTAATGGTACTAAAAATAAATAGATAAATAAAATAATAAAAATAATAATTATAATACCTTGCAATTGTTCTTTGCAATGGATGACGTGGCTCACAAACTGAATGCATTTGAACTAAGACGTTAAGGACTATGATCAGATCAGTGTGATCAGAATCAATGTGATCAGAATCAGTGTTAACATGATTCTCGAATCTTATAGCTAAAATATCGACCTGTACCTAAAAAGAAAATAAAATTACAAAAAATAATAATCAATTATATAATACCTTTTTAACACTGGATAATTGTGTCGATAAGTCCTTGGAATCTAAAATTAAATTTATAAAATCTAAAAATGAAAAGCCATCAAATCATCAGCAAATAGTGACAATGGCTACTTTTAAATTTATCTTCAGTTATTTTTGTAGTCTCTCTCTTCCATTTCTCCTCCAGTTCTGAGCTAAAACACTGACACTGCTTCTTTCTGCTCATTTCATACATGTACACGTGTAGTGGGTGTGGCTAATTAATATTCATTGTTAATTATTAGTCTCAAAAATACTGTAATAATAATAAGTGTGTCATTTAATTTAGTAATAATGTACAAAATG
>NW_003549192.1:0-2031 GCF_000090795.2 Amphimedon queenslandica | reverse complement strand
AGAATCTCTACTTTTCATTTTTGGTAAATTTTGACAAAAATCCCTGTACTATAGTACAGGGACTTTTGTCCGATTTTGGAGCAACTTAAAAAAATCATAAAAAATCCAAACTTGATCGGAATCAGCTCAAACTTTCTACACAACATAAGTACATGTATATGCATCAGAAAATGTAATAAAATTTGGAAATTTTCTACTTGTCAATTTTGGTAAATTTTGACAAAAATCCCTGTACTATAGTACAGGGACTTTTGTCCGATTTTGGAGCAACTTAAAAAAATCATAAAAAATCCAAACTTGATCGGAATCAGCTCAAACTTTCTACACAACATAAGTACATGTATATGCATCAGAAAATGTTTATAATAAGTACTTACATTGTCATACATGGAACAGACTAGTTTCAAGTGAAGATGGCTCCCATCTCTATACACTATACAGTCTCTTTGTTGAGCTGTCAGTAGACACAGTGGGAGACAGAGATTAGAATCAACTAGTGCTTCACGTAAACGCTGAGATGATTTCTTAGTGTTACGAACTTGAGAGAAATAACCACCCTGAGATAAAGAGAGAGAAGAATATACCAAAGAATAGTAAATTTAAATTATAAGAATAAAAAAATTAATAATTATAATCAAGTGTGCCTACATGTATATATCACTATGCTAAACAATATTTACAGTTTAGACACTCCTACCCTCCTACCATTACATGTAAATGTAAGGAGCGACAGACTCGTAGTTGTAGAGCCACGGAGTCTGGACAAACACCAGCAATTCTAGGAAAAGTATCAACTAATAGTTGTGAGAAGATCAAGTATATGCAGTAGAGACCAGGAATAGCAGTTGACAGTTAGTTTTTAATGGAGTGTTATCATAAAAAATGTCACTTGATGCTGTTTTAAGTGTAGTTGCTATGACTACATTAAGGAATGTTTCTAACAATATAAAAAAGAAGATTCCTTGGCTTAGCTTCTATCACTAACATCAGTTGAGGAGTAACAGTTAACAGATTACAGTAATCTAATCAAGAATAACAATGCCTGGCAAAAAGGTAATAAATTACTAATATCCCATTATTCCATAATTCATAAGTATAGATTAAGAAAAGAGGCACTGACATCAAACTTGATTCAGCAAAAGTTATTGTCTTTTTCTTTGATGCTCTTTTTTACAATGATCATAGTGATAGGGCAATATATAACCAATGGAAATTTGGATATAAATATCAGAAAAGGTTTTTTTATAGCTTTAGCTATAATTTATCTTGCAGTTGCTATTGTTGTTACACTTGCAATTACATGAGCCCCGTTTACACTATGCCCTTAAAGCGGTTTGGAACCGGTTTAGAAATAAATCAGTTTACATGTGGACAATTTCAATGCGGTTTAAACCGACTTATCTCAAACCACCTCAGGAGGTGGTTTGAGATAATCAAACTGGTTTAAGTACTGAAGCAGCTGTATTATGTATGCAATGTAGCATTGTAAACCGATTCAACCACAGTTACGTGTGGACACAATTAAGCTGGTTTCTGAACCGCTTTGATCCAAACTGGTTTGTAGTGTAAACGGGGCTATGGAAAGCAGAAGCTTCTAAAACAAAAAATGCAAATTTATTATCAGAAATGGCATGCCGCAGTCATTGCTGCACTCGCACAGATGAACAGAATGAACATTTCAGGACAACTTCACTTTACAAAACCATGAGGTGTACAGTTATAAAGAAGTGTGCTTTGTTTCTAGTTGAACTTTCAGTCATTGCATGTGTTGGAGCATATTTTGTTGGAGATAATTTGAATGATATCATAAACAGTAGAATACCATCGTTGATAATTGTTTTTGGACTACTTGGAATCTACTTTTTCTCATACACCCACACAAGAGTTAAAGAATTTGATAAGAAAAGAGAAAAGACAAGAGAAGAATTAATAGAAAAAGGTCAAATCAAAACAGACCAATTAAACAAACACACAAACAACAAAAGAAATGCAGAACTCTATAAAAAAATCAATGAATTCATCCTACACATA
>NW_003549191.1:5668-7207 GCF_000090795.2 Amphimedon queenslandica | reverse complement strand
TCCCTTCACTTAAACTGAAGATACTAACACAAGACAGATCACTGTCTCTTTCAGCAACAGTGGGAGGACCCTGTACCAAGAGCAGACAATAATAAAATAAAATAATAAAAAGTATACATGTACATGTACAATGTATATATAAGTTGTACATTAATAAGTACATTAATATGTATCAGAAAATGTAATAAAAATTGGGAGTGATTTTGGAGCCTTTTTTTAGAAAAACCATGGGCTATAGTACAGGGTAATTTTTTGAAAATTGGCCGATTTTTAAAATCACCACAATTAACTCAAAATTTTCAGTCGGAATCAGCTCAAACTTTCTACAGAGCATAAGGACATCAATATGTATCAGAAAATGTAATAAAAATTTGGGGTAATTTTGGAGCCATTTATCGGGAAAAAACCATGGGCTATAGCCTTAGGTATTTTTCTGAAAGTTGGAGTTTTAAAAAATGGTCATAACTTGAAAAATTTAAGTTGGAATCAGCTCATACTTTCAAAACAGTACAAGTACATTAATATGTATCACAAAATGTAATAAAAATTTGGGATGATTTCGGAGCCATTTTTTGAAAAAAACCATAGCCTTGGGTATTTTTCCGAAATTTGGAGTTTTTAAAAATGGTCATAACTTGAAAATTTTAAGTCGGAATCAGCTCAAACTTTCAAAACAGCATAAGTACATTAATATGTATTATGCATTATGCAAGTACATCAGGTTTGTAATTGTAATATACATGTAAGAAATATTAATAATAACTCACTAATAACATGTATTGATTCATTTTGAACAAATATGCTCAATCTCGTTGACAAAAGGTGATAAAAATGAAGCAGGGTAGTATTACTTTTCAATATCAAGTTATGATAAATATCATCAATTGATTCTTTTAACTGAATTATGTTATGAGACAAGTGACTGTCCGTATACATAACTCCTTTTAATAACTAGCAAGACAATGAGAAAAAAACCTTATAAGTGGTTTTATTCGAGGGTTGCAAATTTCGCGAATTCCCTCCTAATTCGGGAAAATAAAATCCGCGAAAATCAATTTAATACGGTACCCGCATGGCACATGTGGTAGGATTCGCAAAATTAAAATCTGCAAATTGGAATTTTAGCAGATTCCGCGAAATATAATTTCCTCAAAAAAAAACCACTTATACGGTAAAAATAAAAATTACATCTACATGTAACATAATCTACTACCTGACATTAAATTAAAATACAAAATATGGTGGTGCTGCTGTAATTTTAAAGGGACATACATGAACATGTAATAAAAAAAATAAAAAATAATAATAAATAATACTAAAATAAAAATTAAAAATAATAATAAATAATACTAAAATCTCCCCCTGTGAGAGAAAAATCTGGGATATTGCCTCCTTCTCTAATTTTTAGTATATTAAATTTTAATATATTACTTATTAAGAAGCTGTAAATGGGGACATTGATATGATCAATTGTGGTAAAAGTTCAATGATAATTTGGACAGTGAACTAGTCCACTACACTACAGTACATCTAATAGTC
>NW_003549191.1:0-1342 GCF_000090795.2 Amphimedon queenslandica | reverse complement strand
ACTATTTCATTATGCATTGACAGAAAATGTTGACATACCTAAAATCAAGGAAATTAAGATGAGGAGCAACGTTGAGAGAGCAAGTCTCTTTTTATCATTAATTAAACAAGATTCAGTTCTACTAGATCAACTTAGAAAAAAAGAACATGGTAAGATATATTCATAAGTACTAATAATCTATAATCTGCAATTTCAACACTGTATTTTAAAAATGAATTAAAATTAATGTGTTCCGGCAAGCAAAATTTTGTATTTCTATGATTCAATTTTTGTAAAATGCAAATTTTTGAACGTAATAATAACCATCATTACAGAAGTGTTGCTTGCCTTAGCCATTAAAAAATGATAATTATACTTGATAATACAGTAATTAATTATAATTGTTTATTTATTCAGAAAAACCTAAAGCAATTAGGTGGTATGATGATGGTGTTAAACTGACCTCTCCATCTTTAATACAATGTCAAGAAGTAGTTTCTCTATTAACATACAAACATACGGACATTATCATCAGCAAATCATCTCCTGACATTGTATGTGATCTGTTGCCAGTTTTATTACAAAATGAAAAGGTGAAATACTTGAGAATTGAAGATACTCAACTAACACAGGACTGCATCTCATCCTTATGTAACTTACTGGCTAATAATGAATCATTATTAGATTTACAACTTGTTTCCTGTTCCATTGATGACAAAGCAGTTGCTGATATTGCAAACACACTACAAACACACAATAACACACTTTTAAGATTAGCCTTTTTTAATAATCCTCATATTACTTCAGTTAGTGCTCAGTCTCTTTCTGAACTAATTATCAACAATACAACATTAACCTTATTATCGGTAAGTTACACTTCAATATCATCTGATGGAATGTTTCTGATTCTTCAATCGTTAAAAATTAATAAAAATATAAAGCTCAATCTAGATACGAAACAAAAAGATACATGCACAGAATACCATGACTATAATATAGTAAAAGATAGAGTTATATTTTATGGTTAATTAATAGTAATAATTGTATTTTGCTCTTTATTGACAATGGTGACTCATCAATTATTTAATAATTTGAACACAAAATAATTAACAATGTGATTTATGATAAACACGTACAAAAACAAGTAAATATATAATTGATAATAATAATAATCATTAATAATTTATTATCTCATTATGACTGAACTATTATGATGGTCCTTTGTCCCCTCCCCCTCCTCCACAGCATCCTCCCTTAGCACATGGTGTATCAGTCTGTCTTAAGAGAGAGGCACCAGCTGGTAAACTAGTTAAACAATCTGGTGGTAACTTACGAGCTATGAGACAAGAGAGAGAGAGAGAGA
>NW_003549189.1:5809-7209 GCF_000090795.2 Amphimedon queenslandica | reverse complement strand
CTCTCTCTCCTTTTGTTCTTTGTCGATATCCCTCTCTTTCTCTACCTTTCTGTATTCATTCCCCCCTCCCTCACCTCCTTCAGTCGACCTCTCTCTTTTATTCTCTCTGTCTCCCTCCTCCATCCCACCCATTGTTCCCCGTTTGTCTCTCCCTCCCCCCTCTCTCTCTCAATATGCAATGTACATGTGTTCTTGGCCTGAGGGTTGTGGTCAATCTGGCAGCATGCATGTGCGCACGCACAAACATTTAAACCATTTAATAATATAAATTACTTATTAATTAACTAATATGTATACATGTAATAATTACACAAAAGCTAATCTGTTTTCAATAGTTTTATAATAAGGTAAAGAATAACAAGTTTGTTTATGTTTATTGTCTTCTAGAACTAGTCTCCTTAGTGTATTATTGGTCCTGAGAGATTCCACCAGTACCAGTACTCCATCAGTATCAATGTTAGTACCGTGAAGATAAAGGACTGACATTATACGGTTGTAGAGTAAAAGTTCAGCTAGTGACTGAGCACTGGTTGAAGTGATGTCAGGATTGTTACAAAGATATAAGGTAATAATTGTTTTATTATTAATTAATGATTGTGTTAGTGCAATGACTCCATCATCATTGATGGAATTATCACTGATCCATAGTTCCTCTAATGAAGTATTGTTTGTTATTTTGTGTGACAGTAAGAGGATGGCATCTTTTTTTATTCTAGTGTTGTGTATACTAATCCTCTTTATTGTTCTTATGTCTAGTACTAATGACATCAATAAGTATACAATATCAGGTGATGAGTGATGGAGGTTAATTTCCTGATGATTGTCCGTTAACTGATTGATCACTTCCTGACATTGACCTGCTGATGGTTTAGTGAGGGATACACTACCACTGGTCCACTTCACCTCTCCAGTCTCTTCTCCTAATAGTAAACACAGTCAGTCAGTTAATGTGTGTACCCTATTTGCTTAATTAAACGCCTGGGCATTTATTTCTTAACAGCGAAAAAAATCAAGTAAAAAAACAAAAAAAGCCCACAGTAGATTTGCACACGACCTTCTAATGTTCCAAACTGTACTCCAACAGTTAGGCTATCTCGGACAGTCTAAATCCTAGGGCACATTTACTGGGTAAAATATGCATATAGTTAGAAAATATTTGTCATGGGCATTTATTTAAGCAGGGCATTTATTCGAGCAAATATGGTATATAATAGGTAAATAATGTAAATAATAATGATTATATTATAGTATTTTATTAATAATGTTTGTTTGTGTGTTGTTCCAGGTGATGCTGGTTTTTGTACCAGTAAGTCATTACAGCTGCTAGGATGAAATGGGTGTGGTCTATCTTTTATGATGTGAAACTTGTGAAAGTAAACAAAAATCAATTGTACATTTTA
>NW_003549189.1:0-1714 GCF_000090795.2 Amphimedon queenslandica | reverse complement strand
TATATACATCTAGATGCTTTAGTCCAGTAATGTATCACTCACCAGTATATATAGCAGTATTGTATACATCATTGGTTCCTTTGATATCATTACCACTGATCATAGCATTACGTTCTATAGAATACACACACACAGTCAATACTAATACAATCAGTGATATTAACTTACTCTCTTGATCTAACTTGTCAGCTGCAGCATTCTCATTCATAGATTTAAGAGCATCTGACAGTGAGTCAAAGGTAGCTCCTCCTTTACTGTCAACATTATCAGCTCTGGACAACCACTTGGAGAGGCATTCAAGCAAGCATCGAGATACATCACTAGGATGATTCCTTTCAATGGCGTCCAGTGTGTTCTTGCGTAGCCCTAGTTTAAGTCCTAAGCCATACCATTTTGCCTGAGGAAAACCACATCTCTCCAGTAGGTCAAGCACATCAATAAGTTGCTCTAAAATCATATTCAATGATACATAGATAGTTAATGAACATTACCAATAGTCAAAGGAGAAGAGAAGAGACTCAGAGAAAAGGAACAAGAACTGGTTCTAGTTGCCATTGATCAAAGCCGGAATGCAAACTTAATTTGCAAAGGAATGACAAAGGAGGGGCTAGTTTTGGGCGGGGCAATTATTGTTATTTTAACCCTCAATATGGCGGCATTGGAACAAATAGGTCATAATCTCGGTCATGATGGACTTTCTATATATAGGGTCAAGAGAGAAAGTTGATGATGAAAATGATGGAGTTACTAATGACAGCAAAATAAAAGATGAGGTAGTTTAAATGTACCTGTACATGTATACTAGCACATGAATTTTAGTAAAATTGTGAATTACTGCATATGTATAATTATGAATTTGTGACCAGTGCCATTGAGCATTTCTCTCTCCTCCTTTCCTTTCTTTCATTTTCTCTCTCGTAGGAGCTTGTAGCTTTAAAAGACTCTCATGTATTTAATGTAAGTAATGTAATATAAATGATGCTTTGAAATCACCCCCAAATTTTTATTACATTTTGTGATCATGCATATTGATGCCCTTGTGTTGTGTAAAAAGTTTGAGCTGATTCCGACTTCAATTTTTCAAGTTAAGACCATTTTAAGAAATTGCCGCGATTTCGAAAAATACCCAAGGCTATAGCCCATGGTTTTTTCCAAAACATGGCTCCAAAATTACCCCAACTTTTTATTACATTTTCTGATACATATTGATGTCCTTATGCTGTGTAGAAAGTTTGAGCTGATTCTGACTTCAATTTTTCAAGTTACGGCCATTTTAAGAAATTACCAAGATTCTGAAAAATACCCAAGGCTATAGCCAATCATTTTTTTTAGAAAATGACTTTAAAATCACCCCAAACTTTATTATATCCTTATGTTACGTAAAAAGTTTGACCTAGTTCTGATTAAATTTTTGAGTTACATGTATGACCAAAATCAAACGTACTATGCATACATTTAATACATTTTCTGATGCAGCTAATGTCCAAGTGATGTGTAATAGTTAAAGCCGATTCCACTAAAATTTTTGAGTCATGTCCATTTACACAAATGAACCAATTGATATTATCACATCTCATTGTTTTTATTGTATTTTATGAGTTTAACGAGAGCTTTACTGATAAACATTGAATTATGAAATGTACATCAAAAGTAAATATACATATGTACATGTACATGTAATCCTTTATCTCCATGTCTCTCACTATTTAGAGTG
>NW_003549188.1:6122-7210 GCF_000090795.2 Amphimedon queenslandica | reverse complement strand
CTAAAATCCCTGTACTATTAGTAACGCGGTAGCGTTACTAAGTAGGATTCACCCCCAAACAAAATGGCTGCCACGACTTTTGCAGCCTTGCTATACCAGGACAACGAGCTCCTATGCTTACCAGACTTCTTAGAGGACCTCATCTTGATCAGAGGAGTCTAATGGTACCACTAGCGTGGCTCTAGACCTTGTCTAAGCGAAAAGTCAAAAATCGGCGAATAGGCCGTTTTGTTCAGCCACCTTTTTTCATCTTCATCATCATCATCATCTTCATCAAGTCCTGTCAATCCAGTTGTCGGTGTGTATCTCAGTATTGGTTGGTGCTACAAGGATAATTCTTACACCAATTTACTCCAACAGTCTATGCGCAGGTCCATGTCCCATCAGATCATTCTTCAAGTAAGGAAAAAGTGATACTGTGACTGTTGGATCGAGCCATCTTAGCTACATGCCGCCATTTTGTTAATTAAATAAGCTTGCCATGTGCTCCAAAATTTGGGTGTGGTCGCGCATGCTCAGATCTGCAGCTCTGGAAGAAGCAAGTTATTTTTTACCAAGCTATGCTTGGAATCAACTTACTGCAATACTTTAGTGGTGGTTTCCAGCTAAAAGAAGGTATTGATTTTACATGTTACTGTTTTATCAAGTGTGTTATTTTATTTTAGTTTAAAAAACAAACAATTAATTAATGTTATGACTTATGATATGCAATGATAATTATGAACTTGACAACAGCCAGCAGACACTCTTAGCTCACAGATTCTTGAACAAGGACTTGTGTCAAGACTAGTATTAGTTTCGTTTGTCATCAGGATACTTGATATTCCTTCGGCATGTCTATTCAATGCTGTCTCTCATAAATGTTATAACAGACGGTGATAATAATAATAAAGAAAATTATTGTTTGTGTAAAATCAACAAGTATCACAATTGCAACACTATAAATATTATTTTTAAAATCAACACAAACAAGAACATAAAAAAATTAAAAAGAAACAAGATGAAGTAGGATTCCAACGAATTTACGAAATATTATAAAAAAATCAACACAAACAAGAACATAAAAAATTTAAAAAACAAGATGAAGT
>NW_003549188.1:0-3283 GCF_000090795.2 Amphimedon queenslandica | reverse complement strand
CTCTGTCAGGATCATTGGATTACCCTCTGTAGTCGCTCCTATGAACTGAAGGAGGTTAGGATGACGTATTTTAGAAGCAATATTCATTTCTCGAGAGAATGTCCCAATGTTATAAGGAGAGATGATGACTTCGTAGAGACACTTTGCAGCAACCTTCAGACCACGAAAACCAGCTACTTTCACCTCTCCCCATCCTCCTTTACCAAGGACTACCCCTGTCATTCTAATCTCTCTTCTATTCACTACCCAGGAAGACTCTGCCACTTGTATCTGCTCTTCAAGTTGTCTCTCTCTTTCTTGGAACTCTCTCTCTCTTTCCTCAAGCTGTTGCTCTCTTTCTTGAAGCTGTCGTTGAAGATCCTGTTCTCTTTGCTGGCCACCTTCTACTTGCCTTTGAAGCTGTCGCTCTCTTTCTTGAGATTCCCTCTCTCTTGATTGAAGTTGTTGTTGAATTTCCCTCTCTCTTTCTTGTGCTTGTTGAACTTGTTTCTCCTTTTCTTGAAGCTGTTGTTGAAGATCCTGTTCTCGTTCTCTGGCCTGCCTCTCTCTTTCTTGTCCTTGTTGCTGTGCTTGTTGAAGTTGTCGTTCTCTTCCTTGAAGTTGTTGCTGTAGTCTATTTCTAACTTGTTCCTTTTCTCTTCTCTCCTCCTCTAGTTCCCTTTCCCTTTCTTGTAGTACACGTGTCAGACGGTCTATTTCTCTTCTATCCTCAGGTTGAACAGGTTGAGATGCTTCCCATTCTCTTCTTCTTTCTTGTAGTTTCTCTTGATACTGGTCCAGAGGTATTATACTAGTAGACCAATCATTATTACTAGTATATCCTATACAGTAACACAATAGCTAAATTAATGACAAGTACACGTACATGCACTTTTATAATAATATCAAATACTATAAAAAAGGCTATACTGTTAATTTATAATTATTATATTCAATATGTACAAATTGTGTGTATTCAATACATTTGTATTTACATGTACTCACTGAGTTCAATAACTGCTGGATCTCTTATTGTTGACCAGTCTCTCAGTCCTCCAAACACAATTATCCAGTTAGTAGTTGGAGTCACACTCCAAACTGAGAGAGAATGATAATATCTCTTAATGACCTTGTCTGGTATATTAACCTATAACAGAAGAAACATTAATAATTATTCAGTATTCGTTTTCTTTGTATTATTTTGTTCTTTATTCTATTCCTCAATACCGTATTGTGTATTATACAAACCACACCCACAAACTATAAGCCACACCCTAAACCAATATAGTGTTGTATTATTAATGTAAACCATTCTTTCAGTAATTATTAATTATTTACATTATACAGTATAACATACATAAGTACAATACTTGATTACTAGTACATAATAATAACCAGTTATGATGTATTGTTATTATATTACATACTTACCAGTTCCTTCCATGATTTATTGTTAATATCAAATATCCAAATATCATAAGCTTGATAATCTCCACCCACCACTAGTAGGTGTGGTCCTGAGCTAGTGTTAATCAATGCACTGGAATGAGACTGTCTTTCCTTAGGCCATTGTACTGATCCTCCAGGATTAGATAACTTTGAACAATTCTAAAATGATATAAGTAAAATTTAATTATCATAAACCACACCCACACATTCAGTGTTATGAATAATAATAATACACACATACAGTACATTATTAATTAATAATTAATGTAATTATACTAATAATACACTCACCACTGATGTATCAGTAAAATTAAGAATATATACATCATTACTGTCTCCGTTAGCAGTGTCACCTCCAAATAATATAGCACTGGAATTATTAATTGATGTTAAAGTGAAGTCATAAATAGGAGGTGGTCTGTGTCCAGTGATAGTCGGAGATATCCATTGTCCTAAAAATATCAATAATAATAATTAGTGTGAATGGAATGCATTGGGTGGAGCAAACTAGTTGATATTTCTTTGATCATATTATCAAATAATTAGGAGTGACAACCATGAACAAACAAGCAAGCAATTCTCAATGCAACCAGTCTGAGTGGAGAACCACCAAATAACAATACTTCATTATATTAATATAAACTGTATGTGCTCTGACCTGTTGAGAGTTTATAGAAATGGATCTCATTGCATTGTTGATAAGAAAGAAATCCTTCACGACTGTACTGGGCACCAGGTTGTTTGGGTGTATTATTAGAAGTTGGTCCAAACCCTCCAATTACTACAAGATAGTCCTCACCGTTCACTTTTATTGCTATCATGTCACAGTAGGCCTTCATCATAGGACCATGATGAGATGTAGTAGGAGAGAGTTCCTTCCATTTGAAGGTATCAACATTAAAACTGTATAAATAATAATATTTATCAGTAACTATTATGTTTACCTGTATAAACTATTATGATAACAGTCTTCATGATTACAATCCCCTCCGAAATAAAATATTTCCCTTCCAATGGCAGCAGCTGCATAGCTCCTAACACCCAGTGGAGGGTTACCAGTGGTGGGTTTCTGCTCCCACCTACCAGTCCTTAGGTGACACACCTCCATCACAGAACACATTGATTTCTTCTCTTCATTATTATGTACTTCAGGGAGACCAGGCTGGGCCCCACCCCACATGTACAGGTAGCCTCCTACCCGTACAGTGGAGTGACTATATCTCTCCACTGGTTGATAGTCTATAGATAACCAGAGGTAACAGTAACTGAATGATACACTAATAGTAACAACACACGAGTCATAATCAAGTATAAACAAAATACTGACCTGCTGCTTTGGCTGCCATTTTGTTTGGACTTTGAAGGAATGAAGGTAACGCCCAACGTCAAATAATTATTATTGTAATTATGAATTAATAATTATTATTGTCAAAAATAAAAATAAAAATAATTAATTTATAATAATACTAAAATAATTATTCCACAGATATTGCTGGATGCTGTTTTCTGTAGCAGACAACGTTCAGTGAGATTCTCTTCTATCCTCAGGTTGAACAGGTTGAGATGCTTCCCATTCTCTTCTCCTTTCTTGTAGTTTCTCTTGATACTGGTCCAGAGGTATTATACTAGTAGACCAATCATTATTACTAGTATATCCTATACAGTAACACAATATTATTATAATCAATTATTTGAGTTAGTTAATAAGCAAATCTACATGTACATGTACTCACTGAGTTCAATAACTGCTGGATCACTTATGATTGTTGAAAAGTTCCTCTTTCCTCCAAACACAATTATCCAGTTAGTGGTTGGAGTCACACTCCAAACTGAGAGACAATGAGAATATCTCTCA
>NW_003549187.1:5544-7216 GCF_000090795.2 Amphimedon queenslandica | reverse complement strand
GGTTCAAGATATCTTGCAAAAAAAGGACAAGTTGGTTGATCATCAATCATAGGACCAGGATTGAGTTCAACATCTCCTGATAAGAGGAGGAGCATACGTAGACAAACAATCAAATAGAGATCATTGTAAATCAGGTTAGAACTGCTGCCTCCAGGTAAGACTACTGACTGGAGGTAATTTGTATCAGTAACAGTAACACCAGTAGTACATTGTACTTGGTAGCAGTTACCTAATAATAAAATACCAGTAAATATACAAGTACAAAGTTGCATTTGTTGTTTACCTGTTGGAGGAATCATCAAGATGTGTCTTAATAAAGAGAGAGAGTGAAAAAAAAGAAGAAAAGCAATTAGAAACAGAGCTGCTGGCAGTTTAGATATCTTCTCTCCTGATGTAGTACTGCCTAACTTGCTGTCTACTGCAGCTTTGAATGAGTGAGAGTGGCGGCCATTAGCTGGTCTACTGGAAGCAGCTTGACAGTAGTTCCACAGTCCAATACTTGCTCTCCATTGAGAGACATCAATCATCTTGCACTATAGTATGAAGGACAATGAGAATTAGCTATCTTAAGGTGTAGCTATTTCATGCAGTGATCACTTACACCACAAAAAAGAAAAAAGAACTTTAAAGCTAAAAGGAAGAGGAAAGAGTAGTAACCACAAGCTAGTAGAATTCCAGGGCTGTTAATATAATATCAACATTTATGTGATCAATGACATACAATACATAACCAAATCAGTGATGAGGCTTCTTTGTTGCACACTATATATAAACTATAAAACGCTAAATATAGTTTTAAGGAAATCATATTGATACCATATACCAATAGTTGTCTATTTTGTAGCTTGAAATTATATGTTCAGAACTTCAGACTAATGTGACATAATGTTCACAAGTAAACATCATGTAACAGTCACAAGGGGTGTATTTCTATTTACACAGTAAAGGAGAGAGGTTGTAACTTGATCACTTCTTTCTGGAGGTGTATTTGGTATGTATTTATTACCAAACATTGTATAACATAGTAAATGCAAGCCAGATCAATTCTCAAACAGCGAGAAGTGTATGAGGTGTACCCTCCTGTCCATGTATGCTAGGGAACGGTCTGCTATATGTATGTTACCACAAGTAATGAGCTCCACAGCATGTATATCTGGTCACAACAGAATATTCATGTCTGAATAATGCCCTAGACATATAGCATAAACTAAGCCATTCTTCTCTATTCTCTCTCTCCATCTCTCTGCTACAATGAAAAGTTAACAACACTATATAATGAATTGTGAACAGCATCAAATTAATTACAGTAGACTCCATGATGAATGGTAGTACTCATCATGGACTACTGTTAATTCACTATCTTAATGTTTGTATGCAACTGTATTATTAAGAGTAAAGCCTGGTTCACAATATGAGCTAGGCCAACATACCATCAATTTTTAATCAAAAGTGTGGGCGATTTGACCTTTTGACGCATGCTTTCCACTGGAACCCTTGTAAAAAATCCCACCAAGATCTTATAAGATGTTTTATGATTTCACATGACAATACAAGAAAACGTAAGATAGAAATCTTGTAAAATCTTGTCACAGAAATTCTTACAAATTCTTGCTTTAAGATTTCATAAGATTTTAAGAAGCTGTCAGATCTCCTGAGATCTAACATGACTATA
>NW_003549187.1:0-2444 GCF_000090795.2 Amphimedon queenslandica | reverse complement strand
TTAATACTTATATTAACATACAAGATGATTTACTGGCGAGAGTAATATTTGGCAAATCTGCCTGTGGAAAGTTAATTCAGTGGTGAATTTTACATTGCCAATGTTGTGCCACGTGCTATTGAGCATGCTCAGATTGAAACAAAATGGCTGATTTTATATTGGCAATTTTTTCATAGAACCACCAATCAGCAATAATAATTCCTTCCCAATAAATCATCTTGTACGGTATATTATTTTATATTACTTGGTGATACTTCTCTAAGAGGTGTGGTCTCAGCAGTGACTGTAGGGGAAGGACGAGAGTAACATGAGGAGTTGGTAGTGTAGCTGATGAAGGGGCGGAGCTAGTAGGCGGGGTCACACGGGATGGGTGTGGCTCCACTGCTACTTGTTGTTGATCATGTGAACTGGTTGGAGTTAGAGTAGCAGTTGGTATTGGCTTAGGAATCCTTTTATTAGGATACACCTAATGACAAGAAATATAATAGAAATTGGGAGGTGACTTCTGCATAATTTTTTGGGAAAAACTATGGGCTATAGTACAGGTTATTTTTCAGAAAGCGGTTTGTTTTTTAAAATGTCCATAACTTGAAAAATTGAAGTCGGAATCAGCTCAAACTTTCTACACAGCATAAGGATATCAATATGTATCAAAAAATGTAATAAAAATTTGGGGTGATTTTGAAGCCATTTTTTGGAAAAAACCATGCGCTATAGCCTTGGGTATTTTTCAAAAATTGGCCAATTCTAAAAAATGGCAGTAACTTGAAAAATTGAAGTTGGAATCAGCTCAAACTTGCTACACAGCATAAGGACATCAATACGCATCAAAAAAGTAATAAAAATTTGGAGTGATTTCAAAGCCATTTTTTGGAAAAACTATGGGCTATAGCCTTGGGTATTTTGCAAAAATTGGCCGTCTTTTAAAAAATGGCTGTAACTTGAAAAATTGAAGTTGGAATCACCTCAAACTTGCTACACAGCATAAGGACATCAATATGTATCAAAAATGTAATAAAAATGGAGGTAATTTCGGAGCCATTTTTTGGAAAAAACCATGGGCTATAGCCTTGGGTATTTTTTTAAAATTGGTCAATGAAAAAAACATCCATAACTTGAAAAATTGAATTCGGAATCAGCTCAAACTTTCTACACAGCTAGCATAATGGGATCAATATGTTGTTTACCTGTTGGAAGAGTAGTACTGCCTGACTTGCTATCTACTGCAGCTTTGAATGAGTGAGAGTGGCAGCCATTAGCTGGTCTACTGGAGGCAGCTTGACAGTAGTTCCACAGTCCAATACTTGCTCTCCATTGAGAGACATCAATCATCTTGTACTATAGTATGGAGGACAATGAGATAATTAAGCATTTTAAGGTGTAGCTATTTCAGTGATCACTTACACCACAATAAAGAAAGAAGGACTTTATGAAGATAAAATCTTTTCTATAAAAAAGCACCGTGTTCCCTTGAATGGATAACCACAAGCTAGAGGAAGTCCAGGTCTGTTATAATAACATTCATGTGATTGATGACATACAATATGTAATTTAATAGATTACTAATGCTAATAGAAAATAGTGGCTAACTGTGGCTTCCTTTGTTGCACACTAGACTTCATTTGACTGCTAAATATGTAGTTTTAAATCATCATAATTCTACTGAATTAGTTGTCTATTGTATAGGCTGAAACTATCATAATTTCCTTTAACAATGTGACATAATGTTCACCAGCAGACAGTATGGTCAAAAGGGGTGTATTTCTATTGCACAGTAAAGGGGAGTGAGGTTATACCTTTATTACTATATCTTATTTCCTTTTGGAGGTGTAGTGAATGGTAAACTGTGTATCTATTATTATTATTATTATCATTGTTATTATTGTTATTATTATTATTATTATTATTATTATTATTATTATTATTATTGTTTTACTTAGTGTACAACAGACTAATAATATTGTGGTTGCATATTATTATTTTCACGCATGCGCACAAAAAATTATCAGTTGTCTGACTCATGCTCACTCTCTCTCTCTTTTCTCTCTTCTGTTTTGTTTGGACATCTCTCATTATCACTTCTAATCGTTCTATTAACGACTCTTTGAGTCCTATTATTTAAAGAGATTGTTTATTAACAAATATTAGTTTGGTTATAAGCCAACAGAGGTGTATTTGGGGTGGATTCTGATGTATCTATTACCAAACATTGTATAAGATAAAGTCTTGCAAGCCAAATCATTCTATACCAGTGAGGAAGTGTATGAGGTGTACAAGGCTGTGGCTATGTACATGTATTGTAGGTTAGGAAATGGTCTGTTATGTACAATGTAAAGTTTTAACACAAGTAATAGAACTCTGCTTACATTGTGTTATACAGTTCATACATCACAACAAAATATTCTGATCAAACTAAGCTTTACTGTGTCCTTTAGCATGAATGC
>NW_003549186.1:6261-7220 GCF_000090795.2 Amphimedon queenslandica | reverse complement strand
GTTTTGCTTTGTTTTTTTTTGTTTTTCATAATAATGGCTAATGTGGTTTTTGTTATGTTATTTGTTATGCTTTGTTTGTTATTCGTTATTGTTTTTGTTAAAATTCCTCATAACAATAGCAATAATAATAATAATGTACATACCATAAATGTTCAAATAAAGGCCGGGCTTGAATAAACACCTGGTACTAATAATTATTTTACTAATAATAATTTACTCAATATAGGTACAATATACATGTACATGTAGGTTCAATATATGCATTATTGAATATATATATTGAATATATTGTTCATATATTCAATATATACAATACAAACACGAGAGATGGAAGGTAGTTTCAATGTTATTACTAACAGTAACAAATGGGATACACTCAACCAAGACACATCAACACACTGATAATGGTGTACAGTGTAGCCTTTATAATAAAGACACCTTTATAAGGACACTTTTATAATGAGGACATTTTGTAATGTCCCAATTGGTACAAGCCTATACAAAAGTACCTCTGAAATGAGGACACCTCTGTATTAAGGACAGGTAGTGTGGGCCCAATGGTGTCCTTAATAAAGAGGCTACACTGTACATGTATTAAGGAAAGGTAGTGTGGGCCCAATACTACATATAATTACTTAGTTACCGTGTCAGTTTTTTCAGAGAACAGTCCATCCGTCATGCTTTCAATTGCCATCCATTTTATCGGCAGTTTAGTCTCTTCTCCCTCGGCCTGACGGAAATACGTCTTACCGTAAATCTCTTGCGAAAGACCAAAATCAGAAACCTTTAGCAAATTGTATTCGTCCATCCTAAGAAACTTAACTGTATTATAATTCTTCATTTTGTCTTACATGCAATTTCTGGCGGCAAGGTCCCTATGTATAAACTTCCTTGTTGATAAATACTCCATTCCTTTAGCAATTTGGTGACAAGCTGACAGTAGTTCCCTTTTAACGTCT
>NW_003549186.1:2335-3679 GCF_000090795.2 Amphimedon queenslandica | reverse complement strand
AGCATGCACAAGTTAATAAAATATAGCAAAATATTTATACTTATAAAATTAATTATAAGTAATTAATAATTATAAATTAAAATTAAAAATAAAATAATTTATATTTAGTAATAATATTTATTATATTTTTAATGGTATATTGTACCTTTTAATGTTTTCACTGCTACAATTCTTGACTTGCTCTTCATCATAAGTTGTCCTTTATAAACTAAACCATATTCACCTGTTGAAAATAATAAAAAATAAATAAAAAGTAAATTTTTAATGGATAAGCTTGTACCTTTGCCAATAGTCTCCATGAGTTTCAGGTTATTACTGGTTATTATAATGTCGTTATTAAGTACATCCAAATGTTCAGAACTGACACTAACTGTCTGACAAGCTAATAGTAATAATAATAATAATAATAATAATAATAATGATGATGATGATGATGATGATTATACTTACCAGTAAGTTGGCTGTAGCGAGGAATATTTAACTCCATATCGCCATCAAGGGAAGCAGTTTCGCCATAAAATAAACTAAAAAAATTATAAAAATATAATAAAAAATGGGACTGATTTTGGAGAAAAAAAACCATGGGCTATAGTACAGGGTATTTTTCAGATTTTGGCCCATTTTTTCAAATGGCCATAACTCAAAAAATTGAAGTCGGGATTGACTCAAACTTTCTACATAGCATAAGTACATCAATATGTATCAGAAAATGTAATAAAAATTGGGGGTGATTTCGGAGCCATTTTTTGGAAAAAACCATGGGCTATAGTACAGGGATTTTTTTAGATTTTGGCTCATTTTTTTAAATGGTCGTAACTTAAAAAAATTGAAGTCGGAATCGGCTCAAACTTTCTACACAGCATAAGTACATCAATATGTATCAGAAAATGTAATAAAAATTGGGGGTGATTTTAGAGCCATTTTTTGGAAAAAACCATGGGCTATAGTACAGGGATTTTTTCAGATTTTGGCTCATTTTTTTAAATGGCCGTAACTTGAAAAATTGAAGTTGGAATCAGCTCAAACTTTCTACACAGCATAAGTACATCAATATGTATCAGAAAATGTAATAAAAATTGGGGGTGATTCCGGAGCCATTTTTTGGAAAAAACCATAGGCTATAGTACAGGGATTTTTTCAGATTTTGGTCGATTTCTTAAAATGGCCGTAACTTAAAAAATCGAAGTTGGAATCGGCTCAAACTTTCTACACAGCATAAGTACATCAATACGTATCAGATAGAATTATAAAACTAGTATATGTCCTTTTAAAAATTTTCCAGTATCTCACCATTTATCACCAGATGGTCTCCGATCATAGGTTTGATTGTATAAATCCAGTTTC
>NW_003549186.1:0-1528 GCF_000090795.2 Amphimedon queenslandica | reverse complement strand
TTCTCTTAAACAAGCTACAGCTGCAAATCCACCATCGTCACAATTTGACCTCAAAGTCCCTAATCTCCTTCTGCCACACTCCAGTAATCTAGTCTCATTCCCTGTACACTGAATCTCGTTGAGCCACAACCTGTCATTATGATTTTCATATTCAGCATCAATTCCTTTACCTCCTGTCCCTATAATTAGAGAAAGAAACAATATTGAACAGCGTCTTTATAATTAGAGGTATTATGGTTGTTATTGTTTTTCTTACATTACCAGGTGGCAGATGTTGATTAATAAAGATTATAAATATGCAATATTTGGAACAGTGATGATTAGTTTGAAAAGTATAAACAATTTAAATCATTAGCAATTCACAATATGTACATGTAAGCATATACCCTCTCTCTCCCCCTCTCCCTCCCCCCCTCTCTCTCTCCTCTCTCTTCTCCTCTTACATGTTAAAGAGAGTCCCAATTGTCTACAGATCACTTTAGCGTCGTTATTGTCCCAGTCCTCTGGACAAATATATCCCCAGGAGTTTCCGAAGCAAACACCAACTTTCTTGTATACTTTCTCTGAACTGTTGGAGGATGGTAATAAAATAACTTGACCATTTGAGCAGATGCCACTAGAATCACCTAATGACAATAAATACATTTCAATATCCTTAATAAACAGTATTCATATTCCCTCTCTCTCTCTCTCCCTCTCTCATGGCTTACTGCTGCAGACTACCCCTACATCTCCTCTTCCAGGTATACATCTGCTTGTCATGAGTCTATTGCATTCACTGTATGCTGTCTCTTCTCCACTGCACCTGCTGTTAGTGTATAATGGAGTAGTACTGCTAGTGCCAAAGAACAGGCCATGAACTGCATCTATACAGCACAGGAAGAGGAAGGAGGTACATGTACATGATGTATGGTAGACAATGGATAATGATATTCATTGGAATGTAATGGTGCGCCCCACGATAGCCTGTTACTTGGGGAGAGTATTTAAGCTAAAGGTGACTCTCTCAACAGTGCAAAATTGTTATTAGTCAGCCACTTTACTAAATTTTTGGGAAGGGACATTAAAGTCCCTGTTATTTGAAGTATTGCAAAATTAATGTGCATATTAGTTACCACTATTATCACTATCATTAATTATCATCATTATTAATTCATTATTAATTTATTATTATTATTATTATCCATTTATTATTAGTACTATTAATTTATCACTATTGTCATTATTATTATTATTATTATTATTAATTCATTATTATTATTACTTACATCCTGGTGTTTTCAGTCCCAATTCCCTACAGATCACAGTAGCTGCCTGATCACTGAACATAAAGTCACAGATATTGTGCAGCTGCCCGTCCGATCCACAGATACCGATACGACCACTTGACGGGTTAGTACCATTGAACAGAAACAACCTCTCGCTCTTATCAATACACCTGGTGTCAATGGGAGGGGCTGGAGGAGAGAGAGAGGGAGGGAGAGAATAAAATGTAATTTTAAAACATCACAAACATGTTATTGGGAAT
>NW_003549185.1:5487-7221 GCF_000090795.2 Amphimedon queenslandica | reverse complement strand
TTGTAATTTGCTGGTGTGACATAGGCAGGGAGTTGGATCGACGTGATGATGCCTACAGGAGGAGATGGTTGACAATGTCTTCCCTTGAGGAGAAGTTAGAAATGAAGAATTTGTCAATCAAACATGAACAGCAACACATGGGAAGAGGTCACTCTTCTAAGAAAAGACATAAAGTCACTGTCAGTGATTATGATGTAAGATACATGTACATGTATGCCCTAAACCCTTCTCTCTTGGTCTCTACTTCCTCCTTCTCCAGTTGTGTCTTCTATAGTAGGGCCACACTGACTTTGCCATTTTAAATTTTGAATAACTTTCTTATTTTAAGTGCTATAAACGGCGGTGTTTCACTTTTGTGCAATGCTTGGATTTTGGGTTCCTTTGATATAAGATAATAGTAGAGCGAAGCTTGTCAAAGTGAAAGAAAAAAATCAAAGCACGAGGCCACTTAGCAAGTACTTACGCCATTACTACCACCTACGCTTCGTGAACACGTGGGCAGCAAGCTGACTGCAAGAAAGATGGCGGCGATTCAACAGCAGAGGGAACGGGAAGGAAATAAGACGAAAAGGACAAAGAATATGACTGGAATCACAGGCGAAGACAATTAGAGGCAACGTTTAAGAGGACAGCATACGCTACAAGTAAGTCATCTTTTTTAAGACAATGAAACTGTTCAAACACTTCCCGTTCAGCCACGCAGATGGTTTTCTCTTCTTTGAGGACCACTACTGGCAGAATGATAGGCTTGGTGTACAAGCAAGACTTAGTGTGTCTGAGTTTATTTGTTACTCATGTCAGTTGTGAATCCAGTGATGAACCTGATTAGATGAGCAATCCCACCAGTCAGATAGCCTGCTGGAACCCAAAACTCGGCCTTTCTCTATGATATCAAGGCAGCAACTGACAAGGCCATTTGACTATTTTTTATCTCTTATTTTATATACTTTTGGTTTTAATAAAAATTACAAATGTACTGTACTTTTTAATTGCATTCTTAGTGGTAAACATTAAGATAAACAAATACTTAACAAACACTTATTCATAATTGTCAGCTACTTAAAAGATGACCTATGAAGGTTGAATTTATAATGAGTGGAAAAGTCAACGTGGCCCTAGTATAGTTGTTTCTCTTCCTCTAGTGCAACTGTTCCTAGTCCAGTGGTCGTTGAGGAGGTAGTCACTACAACTAATAATAATGAGAATGATGATTTTATACATATTGAAGATGATGATGATGATTAAATTGAATCACAACATTAAGAAATAGTAAAATATTATTAGAAAGTAGAAATTTTGAGTAGTTGTGACTGGTTGCACGTGTTTGAAGTTTACGTACAGTACAATTATAGTATACGGATTGAAGTGTATGGGCGTTACCTCATCATTTACCAAAATGGCAGCTAAAGGTCCTGGAAAAGGTCACTCACTATTAGTGTATCATTCAGTTACTGTTACCTCTTGTTATCTATAGACTATCAACCAGTGAAGAGGATGTACCACTCCACTGTACGGGTAGGAGACTATCTGTATATGTGGGGTGGGAAACAGCCTAATCTCCCTGAAGTACATAATAATGAAAAGAAGAAATCAATGTGTTCTGTCATGGAGGTGTACCACTTGGTGACTGGTAGGTGGGAGCAGAAACCCACCACTGGTAATCCTCCACTGGGTGTTTGGGGCTATGCAGCTGCTGCTATTGGAAATGAAATATTTTATTTTGGAGGAGGGTGT
>NW_003549185.1:0-4723 GCF_000090795.2 Amphimedon queenslandica | reverse complement strand
ATTTACTATTTTAGGTGATTGGATACCACCAACTATCACTGGAGACAGACCACCTCCTCTTACTGCCTTCACTTTAACATCAATTAATAATTCCAGTGCTATATTATTTGGAGGTGAGGCTGCTAATGGAGACAGTAGCAATGTATTTATTCTTGATTTTACTGATACATCAGTGGTGAGTGTATTATTACTGTATATAGATTGTAATTGTTAATTAATGTACTTATTCATGAGTGTGTGTGTGTATGGATGTGGTGTATACTATGTCCCAACTCAGTTTGGACCAGAAGTGGAAGCAGCTGTGAGGAATTTGAAAATGTGTTTACATCACTGATGACATATTATAATGATAGTCATAGAGACATGGCTGATATTTTGGCTGTGATCACATGTGTTTATTTATACTATGACACCATAAAACATCATTGTGGTTAGCTTTGGTATGCCATTTGGTTTATAGGGAAAAACTGGTTCTCAGGGTTTTCAAGGGCTGAGAGACCCAAAACCTGAGATCCTGAAGTGGCATTGGGCAACTAAGAACCTGTGGAAGTTTCATCCTTACCCCACATTTTTATAAAAAGTTATTCCAGTTTTTTGGTCCAAAATCAGTTGGGACATAATCTATAATAATTAAATTTTATTTATTATTTCAGAATTGTTTAAAGTTATCTAATCCTGAAGGATCAGTACAATGGCCTGAAGGAAGATATGGTCATTCCAGTGTATTGATTAACACTAGCTCAGGACCACACCTACTAGTGGCGGGTGGATATTGTACTTATTATCTTTGGATATTTGATGTTAAAAATAAATTATGGAAGAAACTGGTAAGTATAACATTATATTTTGGGTGTGGTTTAGACATCTTGGACCTGTACATGTACAATGTACGTGTACAGTACGTGGCAATGAATTTATATTTATTATAATCCTCCTTTATAGTTTAATAGACCAAAGAATGTCATTAACAGATGTTTTCATTCTTTATCATTGTGGAGTGTGACTCCAACCACTAACTGGATAATTGTGTTTGGAGGAGACACATCACACAGAGATACAGCAGTTATTGCACTCAGTGAGTACATGTACTGTAAATACAAATGTATTGAATATACACAATTAGGAGCCCAATTTTGTACATATTAAATATAATAATTATAAATTAGCAGTATAGCCTTTTGGTATATGATATTATTTCACCAGATTTGCTCTCTTAACTGACATAATAATGCAGAATAACTAGACAAATGTAAAACATTGAAGGGGTGAGCCTACGCAAGCAAAGCAATGTACATACAATAGATGTTGATAGACTAAAATACTCATGCATGGATTTTGCATCTTAAACACCTCAGAATATGATGGAGTGTGATTCTTGATCTGCCTTTAGTTGTCATTAAATTTAAATTTTAGCATTCAAGAAATAAATGATATGGCTAGATAGGCAGTTGTAGCAATACAGTCCAAGTTAGTTCAGGCTGTGACTGACATTCACTTATTCAGAGTCATTCACATGTAAAGAAGATGGTATATCTGCTTTCTTAACCTTCCTTGCTGCATTTGGGCAGTAGTATGATCACAGTAAGTCGAGTTATCAACAAAGACGAGTTTTATAGTTACTTTATTGCATCTATAACCTTGTCTGGCTGTTGGAGAAGCCTTTGGACGGAACTTCTGTCTTATTTTGCTGCTAGACAAGTCATGACATCTTCCCGTGTATTAGTTGCCATTTTATTTTCTTGTGGCCACTCCCAGTTTTAATGAAATATTGAAAACTGAATTTATATTGCATTGTTAATGCATAGCATTTACCGTATTACGCATAAATAGGGGTGACGTACGTATACAGACAAACATACTTGTCTTGTTTATGTGGGCTCACTCAGGCTCGCCCCAATTATATAGATGAATTTAATTAATAATTTGCACTTTCCACTGTACAGTAGTAGCACATATTATTATTATACATGTACAAGTAAATGTCATTAATTCAACTATTGTGTTACTGTATAGGATATGCTAGTAATAATGAGTGGTATACTAGTAAAGTACCTCTGGACCAGTATCAAGAGAAACTACAAGAAAGGAGAAGAGAATGGGAAGCACCTCAACTTGTTCAACCTGAGGATAGAAGAGAAATAGACCGTCTGACACGTGTACTACAAGAAAGGGAAAGGAAACTACAGGTGGAGAGAAAAGAAAAGGAACAACTTAGAAATAGACTACAGCAACAACTTCAAGGAAGAGAACAACAACTTCAACAAGCACAGCAGCAAGGACAAGAAAGAGAGAGGCAGGCCAGGGAAAGGGAGCAGGATCTTCAACAACAGCTTCAAGAAAGAGATGAGCAACTTCAAGAAAGAGAACAGAAATCAGAGCAACAAAGACAAGAAAAGGACAGGGAAATTCAACATAGCAGGGAACGAGAGCAACAGCTTCAGAGGGAAATTCAACAAGGTGGGGCAAGAGAACAGGCTCTTCAACGACAGCTCCAACAAGCTCAGCAACAAGGACGAGAAAGAGAGAGGCAACTTCAATCAATAGAAAGGGAATCTCAAGAAAGAGAGCAACAGCTCCAAAGGCAATTAGAAGGTGGCCAGCAAAGGGAACAGGATCTTCAACGACAGCTTCAACAAGCTCAGCAACAGCTTCAGGAAAGTCAAGAAAGAGAGAGAGGCCTAGAGCAGCAACTAAGAGAGAGAGATAGACAAGAGAGAGAGTCTTCCTGGGTAGTTGACAGAAATGATATTAGAATGACAGAAAGGATTCTAGGCAGAGGAGGATGGAGAGAGGTCAGAGTAGCTCGTTTCCATGGACTGAAAGTTGCTGCAAAAGTACTTCATGAAACTATCATATCAGAATATAATATTTCATTGTTCTCTCGTGAAATGAATATTGCTTCTAAAATACGCCATCCTAACCTCCTTCAGTTCATAGGAGCCACTACAGAGGGTAATCCAATCATCCTGACAGAGCTAATGCCGACCAGCCTAAGAAAGGAATTAGAGGTTGGAGGACTGGCCTATCCTGAAATATTACGTATCAGTTTAGATGTAGCCTGTGCTCTCAATTACCTTCATCTCTTCAAGCCTCATCCTATACTACATAGAGATGTCAGCAGTGCTAATGTACTCCTTCAGCCAATGGGAGGTGCATGGAAAGCTAAAGTATCTGATTATGGATCAGCTAATCTTCAACCTCTCATTGGTAGGACCACTAATCCTGGTAATCCTGTCTATTCAGCACCTGAAGCAGCCAATCCAAGGGAACACTCTCCTTCAATGGATGTCTTCAGTTATGGTGTCCTCCTTCTAGAGATGATAACACGACGTATTCCTCTACCAGAAGAGAGAGTAGGTCTTATTGATGGTATTAGAAGAGCCTCATTTAGGTCTCTTGTTCAACGCTGCCTGATAGTTGAGTATAGATACCGTCCAACAATGAATTATATTATAACTGAACTAAATGACACTATTTAATGGTAACCTGATTCTAGTTTTGCAGTTATTTTTCTTTTTTTGTAATTTGACGCTTATTTAAAATTGATTTAAATAAACATTATTTTTTGGAAAACAAAATTTAATTTAATATTCATTTTTGTCGCAAGTTCATTCTAACATAATGTCCAGAGAGAATACTATTTGTAGTTTTGAGAGCTCGTTTCATCTCTGTATTTTCTCTTAGGTGTGAAACACTCGTCTCTTACAGTGTGTCCTCTTAATATACTCTGCAAGTACTGAATCACTGGGACTCAAGTGGAATAGAGGAGAGAGAGAGGAGAGGGGCAGAGATAATATTGTTAGGAATGATAATTATGTATACCTCATTTTGCTCCTTTAATGATACAACAGCTAGTGCTGCTTCTTGTAAGTTTAATTAAGTCCGAGCCAAACTCTCTTTAAACATCCAAATCCTTGAACATAGTCAGCCCATTTGAGATCAGTGCTGTCAATTCTTCTTTGACATACAGTCCAGCCACCTCCATTACTCATATCACAGTAAACCTGTTGAGCATTGAAATAAAAACACTATCTGTTAAAAGTATGGTGTTACCTTAATAGTAGAACCCCTTAAAAGGATATCAGTTGACACCATTAGCATATGAAGTGTGACTACCCACTAAATATAAACCATTGAGATTAGCGGTATGACAATATTTGTACCACCATGCTCCACTACAGATAAGTCCACAATTTCCTGTGCCAGTGTCATTGTCGTAATCATATGTTGTGAACTTCATTCCATTGTGATATGCCATACCATCACCAGCATTACCTCCATAACCTGATACAGTCAGTAGGTACTGCGTGGCTGCATTTCCTACTTCAAAGCTAGTATAAGTGGCATACCTCTTATTCTCTTCAAAATCTTCCAAGTCAATACGAAGGCTAGTGCTGCTTTTTGTCAGCCGGTATATATTATTAAGTCCCAGCTAAAACTCTCCATTGAGGTCTCCGAATCCTTTAACATAGTCGGCCCATTTGAGATAGAAGTTAACAGTGCCATCCATTCTTCTTTGAAATACAGTCCAGCCACCTCCATTACTCATATCACAGTAAACCTGTTGAGCACAAAAATAAAACACTAATATGCATAGTATTGTGTTGTGTTACCTTAAAAGCTGGTAATTCATCAGGTTTAATAGTATATACTCCACTGCATGTATTACTTTGATTAAATGCCTCTTTACAGTCACGAGGAAAACAAGCTATTAGAAAATGAA
>NW_003549184.1:5661-7221 GCF_000090795.2 Amphimedon queenslandica | reverse complement strand
ATTTTTTCTGATGCATATACATGTTCTTATATTGTGTATCAAGTTTGAGCTGATTCCGATCAAATTTGGGTTTTTCAATGAATTTTTAAAGTTGCTCCAAATGCCATGTACTGTATTGTAGTGCTTGTAGCTCATGAAGCTCATGCTGTTTAGCTGCTTTGTGGGAAACCCTGATATACATGAAGGAGTGAGTACACATAATCAGTTTTGTTTATACAATGAAATATTTGTGGGTTAATGAAGTCAATTAATGTCTACTAGTGATAACAAATTCCAAAGCTTATAACAATGGTATTAAAATTACTATGTACATGTATCTCTTACCCATTGAAGGAACAATATAATCAAACTGAATACCAATATCTTTGACTGGCTCTCTCTCCTTTAACTGCTTCTCATTATCTTCTACACAAAATAGAAATGTATTTACTAATAATTAATGTACTGATACTCTTACCAGCAGTTGTGGTGTCTTTCAATGACTGCAACTCTTCCTTTAGTTGTGATTTCTCTTTCTTCATCAGTTTAGCTATCAGCATATCTTTGTCAGATACTTCAACTTTAAGTTTCTCATTCTCTTCTACATAAAAGAAAGTATTATCATACAGTAATACTATGATAGTTTTACCATTAGTTAAAGTTTTCTCCTCTGTCAGTGTGGCTATATAAGTTTCACTATCAACAACTTTAGCTTTAAGTTTCTCATTCTCTTCTAATGAAAACTATACACTATATGGAGCAATACTGATAGTATTACCAGTTGAATTCTCATTCTTTTCCTCTAATTCTGATTTCTCTTCAGTCAGCATCGTTATATTAGCTTTAAGTTTCTCAATCTCTTCTACATAAAATTCAATGTATTATCTCATCATTAGATATACAGTAATGTACTCATGGTATAACCTCACCAGTAATGTTCTTCCATTCTTGTATTGAACTCTTCACTTTAGAATCATCAACACTAGCAGGAGGAGGAGGAGTCTTAGTGTAAGTATCATCAGTAACATCACCTAACCAATACACATATACACTATTAACAACAATTAACAATCATGTCATAATGTGTCATTACTAATTAAATGTGTCACATATATCACCTCTTAATGTAAACTTTATTCACAAATCACAAAATAATAAACACACACACACAGTAGAGGACTATACCTTGCTGACTAGCCTCAAGGAGTGCTTCCTGCAGTGAGGTTTTATTTACTTCAAATACTCTTAACTCGTGTTGCAGTACTTGTATGTACTGCTGCTGTTGTACTTCCTTTTCTGTTGGATAGACTATAGAACAACGATCTTGCCACCATTGTCTTGTTTTAAGGAATGATTGATATTTGTGTTGATAGGCCTCTTTAGTAAGATCAGTAGAATCTAGTACTTCACTTACTGTCCATTGACCTTTAGTGAGAACTGAGAGAGAGAGAGAGAGGAGTGGATAAAAGTCAGAAGAAGAATGTAAACTTAATGGGGCTCCACCCCTAGCCACGCCCAGATGTACATGTACAAGCAGAACTACTCCACCAGTACAGGCTTCACCCAATAATACAGTATCAG
>NW_003549184.1:0-1686 GCF_000090795.2 Amphimedon queenslandica | reverse complement strand
AATTTATTAATTTAGCAAGGCCACTAGTATACATTCTATAGTTACCTTATCTCACTAAGTTTCAAGACAAGAATATCTTAGGTTTGTTTAATTTCATGTGAAAAGCTAAATTCATTATTCAGGTTGTGATGAACTGAAACTTTCTTGTTTAAAGCTCTTGTTAAGGTCAGTTTAATCATAGTGTTTTAATTTATTATCATCATTTGTCATTATAGTTCACTTCAAATAGCATTGAATTTTTTTGTGAACCTGCCTTCATCATGCTGGTTAAGGAAGGTATGTAGTTCCTTTGCTTATGTAGAATTTATGCCTCATTATAGTTATGTTATGGATCTAAGCTTTGTAGGACTATGTGTTACAAGATACCTTTGAAAGATCTGCTTCACTACATGGAACCCCAGAGTTCATTAATGTTGGAGATTTTTGAAAATTAATTTCTCAGTAATGTAAGTTTATTATTTTAGTGCCTTCTTAATTTATGGCTCTTTAGGTGTCTTAAGTTACAAAACATGAAGTGTCTTACTTGTGGAACATTGGTAGACTATGATGAAGAAAACAATTATAATCTTTTTTTGGTTTTAATAATAATTCCAAATCATTTTAAATTAATAATGAATAATAATTAAGTATTAATTAAGCATAACAGGAAGTACGTCATAATGAGGCTTAATGAATGAATATCGTTATCGTTGTCGGATCAGGTCTGGCACCAGCATAAATCGTGGCTGATTCGTCAATATCGGATCAGGACATTGCCCCAAATCCACGGTCCAGGCTCGATCATCAGTAATGATTCAGGCCTGTATCAGGACTGGTCCATGTTCCAACTCTTGGGCGTGTAGTGTGGGTCTCGCTCATGCTCGCCCCAACAAATATGCACAACAATCGTAACAGTGTAAAAAATATTCCTATAATTGATTTCACCACTTTGCAAGTACAACTTGGTCATTATTAAGACTTATAGAGGTTCTCTCTACCTTCAAATGCTTCTAGAGAAGTTTTTAAACAATATCTTTATGTTCTCTTGCTGTTAGAAAGCTCTTAACTTTGTCCCATGTGTAAGCCGCCATTTTGTTTGCCGTGACCACGCCCACTCACGTAAAGGAGCGTGGGCGGGTGGTTGCTAAGGCTTGTTATTTCTCCAATACAACATGTATAGAAGAAATGTAAGTGTGGACATACAAATATATATACAAACATCGCACGTGGTTGAAATCAATTATAGGAACGACCTGGGGGCTACGCCCCCAGGTCGTTAAAAATTATAGCAATGAACTGCAAAATTTGCATGCCTTGTTGTAAATTTTGAGAGAGAATAACACCTTCAGGTGTAACAACTTTTATTTTAAAATGAAGGAGAGAAAAGGAACTAATAATGTACAGAAATATTTATTTATTTATTTATTATTTACAATACAGGCACAGCTGGTGTGCAGCATCTTTAAAGCATGTCAGACAACAAGAAAAAAAAAGAAGAAGAAAATATATTAAAATTAGCTTAAGACTGAGTGCTCCTGCTCGATGACATGATGCAAATAAGTGAACAATACAATACCTAAAGTCAAAGTCCTAAAAGAGAAACAAAAAAGAAGACAAAAAGTCCAATCCAAATATCTATTGTAATGTGTGGGTGGTGATGTGTCAGGAAATAGTGTCCAGATGAAATTGATGATTATTCTGAAGTAA
>NW_003549183.1:3830-7221 GCF_000090795.2 Amphimedon queenslandica | reverse complement strand
GATAGCCTTAACAGTAGTTGCAGCATTATAAAGAAACTGAAGTTTTAATCACTTTCAATCAAAAACTTTAACATTAACTCTTCACAACACTATATTATGCATTCATGCAATGTAAGATCTTGCTTAGATCTTACTTAATTACATTTTGTACATTTAATTTGTTTTTTCTTTTCTTTTCCAGTGAATGTTCCTCCTTCTCCGGCTCAACTAGCAATGAAGCAGAAGATGGAGAACATGAGATGAGAGCACACTGCAGCATTGAAACATGAAGGTACAGAGTATGGGAATGGAATTATGAAATTATGAGTGTTTTAGTATTGAAATTACTACTGGTACTTGTACTTGTACAAGGCACAGTAATAACTGTTTATGACTTTTGATTTTATTTTAGAAAAAATTTTAGTCGATTGATTAAAATTGATAAAGGAGAAAGCAGTTCATTTTATTGATCATCTTAAGGTAATTCATACAGTAAAATTTACATGTACATGTATTTTTACATATACATGTTTGTGTACATTTTTAAATGTAAAGAATATGTCTTTAAGATTGTATATAATGTATATAAGATTTGGCCCTGTTATAATAACTGAGCGTGATGGTCACTGTGTAACAATACTGGATAGGAAAGGAAAGAAATTGAAATCATTAGGAGGAGAAGGAGAAAGAGGTAACGTCAAGTTTTGACGTTACCAATGACCACAAATTTTTATTACATTTTGATACATATTGATGTCCTTATGCTATGTTGAAAGTTTGAGCTAATTCCGACTTCAATTTTTAAGTTACGACCATTTTAAGAAAACATCAAAAATCTGAAGAATACCCAAGGCTATAGCCCATGGTTTTTTCTAAGAAATGGCTAAAAAATGAACCCAAATTTTTATTACATTTTTGATACATATTAATGTCCTTATGCTTTGTAGAAAGTTTGAGCTGATTCCGACTTTAATTTTTCGAGTTACGGCCATTTTAAGAAAACATCAAAATTTGAAAATTACCCAAGGCTATAGCCCATGCCTTTTTTTCCAAAAAATTGCTCCAAAATCACCTAATAAAATTTTTATTACATTTTCTGATACGTATTGATGTCCTTATGCCGTGTAGAAAGTTTGAGCTAATTCCGACTTGAGTTACGGCTATTTTAAGAAATTTTCAAAAATCTGAAAATGGCTGTAGCCCATGCTTTTTTCCGAAAATGGCTCCGAAATCACCCAAAATTTTTATTACATTTTCTGATGCACATTGATGTCCTTATGCCGTGTATAAAGTTTGAGCTGATTCCGACTTCAAGCTTTCAAGTTACGGCCATTTTAAGAATACGTAAAAAATCTGAAAAATGTCCTCTCTCCTCCACCAATACATCAAGATCCCTGTTAGCCTGCAAAAAGATAATGAGGAGAAAAAGAAAAGAAAATACAATCAACAAATTAGGGAGGTGGAGCACTCTACCTTTTCCCCTCTGGTTTTTCGTCGTCAGGCGGTTGTGGACCAGTCGCAACCCAGTACATGAAACGACTAACGCTACTCTATGCAGAGAAATTCCAACATCAATACAGCACCACTATCAATTTCATACAGTGTCGGTATTCATTTTCCATCATCCGTTCGGCTATAAGGCATCTGTTTTGTGTAGTGTGGTAAGTAAATGAATTTTGTGTGTCTTTGTGGGTGTTGGTCTTGTTACAGACACATGTCCATTGACTCTAATGACTTCATCCGAGCAACATCTGAGGCTCAACTCAGTGTTGTACATTAATAGATTTATTTTATTTTATTTATTTATTTAATCTCATTCTTTCTGTCCTAACCTAACCTTTTTCATCTTTTATCTCTCAAACTTAATTCATTTTTTCTCCTACTCGTGCTCTTATCTTTTTTTCTTTTATCAAGAAATTTATTTTCTCTCTGTAAAAAAAAGCTATGGCCCATGGTTTTTTCCAAAAAATGGCTAAAAAATGACCCCAAATTTTTATTACATTTTCTAATACATATTGATGTCCTTATGCTCTGTTGAAAGTTTGAGCTGATTCCGACTTCAATTTTTCGAGTTACAGCCATTTTAAGAAAACATCAAAATTTTGAAAAATACCCAAGGCTATAATAGCTCATGGTTTTTCCCAAAAATGGCTCCGAAATCAACACAATTCTTTATTACAATTTGTAATACGTGTTAATGTCCTTATGCTAAAGTTTAAATTTTAAGTACATGGATGAGGTATTTTATTGAAATAACTATATTTTAGTGAGTATCATCATGAGCAAGGTAGAGCTACCCAGTCCTTCATGCCTCCTGACATTGGAGAGTTGGTTGCTGTTTGGAGTGAGAGAGACAACACTGGTACAGAGCCATTGCTAGAGATCAGCAAGGAACTAGAATTGAGGTACAGTCAGTATTGTATACCTTTAAATATCATGCATACTTACTTCCTGGTTTTATATTTTAATATTCCTTTATTATATTGTCAGGTATTTTACATTGATATTGGTTATTCTGAATTGGTTGATCGAGACAGGATACAAACTATAGCCCCGGAGTTTGTTCATCTCCCAGTTCAAGTAGTCGAATGCCAACTCTACAATCCTAACCTTTCAACGGAGAGCATACCGACTGATGAAACCAAGTATGAGCACTGTGTGTTTCTCTTAGCTACAATAAATTAACGTTTTCTCAATTTAGGAAAATGTTTGAAGATTTAGTGAAGGACAAGTTACTCTTTGCTAGAGTTATGTGGAGGTAGGAATATATTGGAATCACTTATTGATATATATCTTACAATGCGTATTAGTAACGCGGTAGCATTACTAAGTAGGATTCACCCCAAAACAAAATGGCTGCCACGACTTTTGCAGCCTTGGTATACCTGGAAAACAAGCTCCTATGCTTACCAGACTTCTTAGAGGACCTTATCTTGACCAGAGGACTCCATAGGTACCACTAACGTGGCTCTACACCTTGTCTAAGAGGAAAGTCAAAAATCGGCAAAACGGCCGTTTTGTTCAGTCGTCTTCATCATCATCTCCTGTCAATCCAGTTGTCGGTGTGTTTCTCAATATTGGCTGGTGCTAGAAGGCTAATTCTTACACCATTCTACTCCAACAGTCTATGCGCAGGTCCATGTCCCATTACCTCATTCTCCAAGAAAGGAAGAAGTGACACTATGAGTCTGTAGCATCAGTCAAAACTTACCTCATTCCGCCATTTTGTTAATTAAAAGAAACATGTGCTCCAAAATTTGGGTGTGGTCGCGCATGCTCAGATCTCAGAACTGGGAAAAGCAAGCAATTTTTTCACTGCAATACTTAGTGGAGGATCCAGGCTTCCAGTTATAGCTAAGAGAAGTTATTTAATCTTAGATCATTGTTTTATTAAAATAAATAATTAATAAAT
>NW_003549183.1:0-2475 GCF_000090795.2 Amphimedon queenslandica | reverse complement strand
GAGAGTAGGATTTTCATTTTGGATTTTCATTGGTAGTCGTTCAGAATCCTACTTGCCCTTGTTTCCATTACTTTTTTATGAACTTGCTCTAGAATCCTACTCCATTCTTGTTTTTTTTTTAAATTTTTTATGTTTTCTACTAGGAACAGTAATGGTATCCTTGGGGTTGAACTACATAATCTCAAGAGTGCAGGAGTCTCACTGAATGAGACTATAATAATTGGAAAAGAATTTGAGAATAAGAATGGCCACCCAATGGAGAAAGAAAAGACATTGGCAGTACAACTAATGCCTGGTTAAATGGAGTGGGTGATCTTTATAAATGTACTTCTAAAATTGATTGATTGTGTTCTTTTGATTTTATTTAATCATTTTAATTTACTAAAAATAATTGTGAATAGAATCTCATTTATCAAAATTTGAGATGTGTACATAATAATTGTAAATTAAAGCTTTGAGAGTGTTGTAGAACATTGACATGGTTGATGTGTATGTGTAAAATAGTTTTAGGACCATTTGTCTATTTCCTCAATGTCTACGTGTCGTCGGTGAAGAAATGTAAAAACCTTTCTGATGGTTTTAAAAGTTTGATTAGAATAGAGATGGTTGACATTAAAGATGACACTACACATGGTTAGATGGAACTGTCAAGCTGTGACTAACATTCTTAATTAAATTTAGTGAATCACACGAATGAAGAAGATAGCATTGGACAGTCAACGAGTTTTATTAGTTTATTGCATCGGTCTGGCTGTTAAAGAAGACTGAACAGAATAATTGCTTTCCACCACTCAAGGGAAAGCATGCATGTTAATCACCAGACACTACTCATACATATTTATAGTGATGTTGTGTAATGTATTGATAGGCTATAGCTCTACTTATTTTGTTTGTATATACAGATGTTTTATCAATTTGACAGTTGGAAAATTTTGGCATTTGACTTTCATGCAATACACACATGTATATAGCTATATCTATATTTAACTGGTCACATACATACATTAGCCTTGAAAGAATGGTCCTAAAACAAAGTGTTTCAGAATCTTAATGTGCAAGCCCAGATATGTGAGGCCATCTTCCGGAGTTTAAGCTTTCATGGTCACATCTAAAGATACTTTCAGAGTCACTCTGTTTTTAAATGCTACATCAGTACAAAACATAAATTTTATTTTTTTCTGTTATTTTTTAAAAATAAAAATGTATAATACAATTTTAATTTTTATGATGCCAGATGCAATTCATTTTCACAAGGAAAGAATACGTTAATTCTGATGATGTGTCAGACTGTGATTAATTGACTTTACGAAAGTAATAAAGCTATGATGATATAGTTGGCCCATGCAACATGTAGTCTTTCCTTTAAGATAATAATAAAAGTGGTGATAAGTAAACAGTTAATGAAGTTTGATATTAACATATACCTGTGCCACTTTCTTCACTTTGTAGAAGTAATAATGTACATTCCTCATGCTGCTTAAGGATGGACCCCTAGTGAAATAAGACGATTGAGCCTGCAATTGCAGCAAAGCTGCTATAAAAGTTATTCTTTAAACATTGACAACCTGCACATATAAGATTGACTAATCCAGAGAGTTGTAGTGGAAATGTAATTGTTGCAAATCAATTGATGGAGAATATCTTGGAACCCTATCAGACAAACAATACATAATCAGTACTGTTATGAAGTATTCATTCTGTGATATCGCATATGCAATTTACATGTCATCACTCAAACAACTACATGCTTATATCTGTCTTGCTTTTAAAAATTGATATCGGGGTCCTTCAGCCAAGCACAAATCATGAAGCACATAATGATGTTATGGTTTCACAAATGATTCTCAATGACCTAATTTTTGTAACACTAACTGCAAAAAATAATTACTAAAAATGCATGCATAGTGTACCATTGTTAGTACCACTATACATGTATTTGAAGGGAATAATTTTGAATTTGGTGCATCCATCACATTAAAAACCTACCGCAATTGAACTAAAGTCAATGGCATGGTCTCAATTAATGTTGTTGGTACTGAAACTAAAAAGAGGTACACTAGTACTTGTAACAACTGTAATTATATGTACTGGAACTAGGTACTGTACTATATGTGAAAAATGTAAGTGTACAGGAACTAGTATTGCACTGTAACTATTAATTTTAAGGGGTACTGGAACTGGTACTGTACAGTAATTATTAATGTTATTTGATCATATTATTATACTGCACTATTCACAAACTACTGATGGATTGCATTCAGGCTCTTGTTCTTTGTCTTTGTTTTGGCTTATTGATATTGTTATTATTATATCTATTATTCTTTGTTATCATTGTTATTCTGTTTATTTCTTATGTACTTGTTTTTGTACATGTTTATCATATATCACTTTAATAATAATATTTAAAATTAGAATTAATTGACAAATCAGTTGTCATATAATAATTATTAGGGAATAAAGTACATTTAGGTTAAT
>NW_003549182.1:5944-7223 GCF_000090795.2 Amphimedon queenslandica | reverse complement strand
GTCTTTTGAGAGCCATGGCCACTGATAATAGTGTCATACAAAAGTATTTTGATATACTTAAATTGAAGACACACTTAAAGAAAATTCTCTATTCAACAATCCAACTTGCATATTCAACTGTGATGAAACAGGACTCCCATTGAATCCTAAATCTTTGAAAGTTGTGAGTGGTCGTGGAGCTAAGACATAGGCGGCTGCAGGATTTGACTACTAGTCGGGCATGGGTGTGGCACAGGAAATGGGTTGGGCGCACGAAGCGCGCTGCGATTTTGGCCACACCCTTTTTTACGCACCCTTTTTAGCACAATTTTTTGGTAGCGAAGGTTATTGTAATAAAGTAGTGGGTGGTGTAGCTCCAACACTGACTTCTGTAGTGGTAATAGTACTAGTAGTAGTATTAGTAGAGGAAGTAGAAGAATAGGGTGATGGAGAATGAGCAACAATTGACTGTACATCAACTGTAGCTGTAAAAACTGTAGCTGTATCAACCACAAGAGTAGACTGAGACTCATGATCATCAACTCTCAGCAAGAAACTGACCTAAAGTAAGAATATGAGATAATCTGTATTATTGACTTCTATACTGTACTTACTAGGTTCACTTCAGTTGTAAACTGTTGTTCCTTTTTAGCAGGCTTGTTCACAAAGGACTTAGCGAAGCCTAGTCCAGGCTTTTAGACATTGCAACTGACAAGAAAAGAACACTGAAATAGCACTAAATAATGAAATGATTATGCTTTCTAGTGTTGCTGTGGTGGCCCACTGTGATTGGCACCAAAGTCTTACCACCTCGAGCTCCTCCTTTATTTAGTCTCTCTTCATCACCTTGTTATCAGCCTGCCATTTATGCATTCATAATTATAAGATTTTCATAAAAAATTGAAATTATAATTGCAATAACTGTTATTAACTATTAATTAACCATAGAATAACTATTAATTATGGTGATGTCACACTTCCGGTCAGAATTTTTGGTCGGGCATTGCCCCTAAATGCCCGACCCTGCAGCCGCCTATGGTTAGAGGTGCAGCAAAAAGTAACAGTTTATCAGTCATAAAAGTTGATGAAGACATCGATCTTTCCTGTAATAAAGGTTTGATTTGTCCAATGTATCACAAGTAGATGTTATAATTTTTATAGTAATTGATTTATCTTTGGATTCATGCTCTGAGTCTGAAAGTATTTAGACAATCTAATAATAAATTTATTTTATGGTATGGCAATAGGTGATAGTTGGTGGATAAAAGACCTGTGTCTCAAGGAAGAAGACAAGTGTGTC
>NW_003549182.1:0-1315 GCF_000090795.2 Amphimedon queenslandica | reverse complement strand
ATGAAATGAAACTTTCTTGTTTAAAGCTCTTGTTAAGGTCAGTTTAATCATAGTGTTTTAATTTATTATCATCATTTGTCATTATAGTTCACTTCAAATAGCATTGAATTTTTTTGTGAACCTGCCTTCATCATGCTGGTTAAGGAAGGTATGTAGTTCCTTTGCTTATGTAGAATTTATGGTTATGTTATGGAACTAAGCTTTGTAGGACTATGTGTGACAAGATACCTTTGAAAGATCTGCTTCACTACATGGAACCCGAGAGTTCATTAATGTTGGAGATTTTGGGAAATTAATTTCTCAGTAATGTAAGTTGATTATTTTAGTGCCTTCTTAATTTATGGCTCTTTAGGTGTCTTAAGTTACAAAACATGAAGTGTCTTACTTGTGGAACATTGGTAGACTATGATGAAGAAAACAATTATAATCTTTTTTTGGTTTTAATAATAATTCCAAATCATTTTTAATTAATAATGAATAATAATTAAGTATTAATTAAGCATAACAGGAAGTACGTCATAATGAGGCTTAATGAATATCGTTATCGTTGTCGAATCAGGTCTGGCACAGGCATAAATCGTGGCTGATTCGTCAATATCGGATCAGGACATTGCCCCAAATCCTCGGTCCAGGCTCGATCATCAGTAATGATTCAGGCCTGTATCAGGACTGGTCCATGTTCCAACTCATGGGCGTGTACACATACACATATGTAGATCTGACCATTTGCTAAAATTAAATCTGCTGTTTTGAACCATTTTGCACATGCTCAATGGCACAAGGCCACAAATTTGCCAAGTTATAACCCATCAATTACCAAAATTAAGCAATTTGATGAAATCTTAGCCCTCCAGAATTTGTAGCGATGCTGTAAAATAGACATGAAGAAGTGTAAAATATTTTGAATAAAAAATTAGGTGCATGCTGATTTACACTACACAACTAACATTACATAAAGCATTAAATAAAGACAGGAAGTGCAATATAAACCATAAAAATTGGAATGCCCTGTTGCCTCTATCCTCATATAAGTTAACTCTATAGCCATTGGTTAATTTATATTGCACTTCCTGTATTAACTTTAGTTTTTTGATTGTGAAAAGTGTCTGTCTCTAAATACATATTGTCTCCCCCTCTCTTACTCTTTCTCCTTTCTTCATCTTCCCTGTCCCTCAATACTGTGCCTCTCCAGTCTTCATTCCTCTTTCTTTCTCTCATCTTCCTCTCCTTCCCTTCCTTTCTTCCTCTCATCTTCCTCTCCTTCCCTTCCTTTCTTCCTCTCTTTCTATTACACTTCTAAAGGCTAATGCATTCA
>NW_003549180.1:5799-7226 GCF_000090795.2 Amphimedon queenslandica | reverse complement strand
TTTTTCGGAAAATGGCTCCAAAATGCCCATGGTTTTTTCGGAAAAATGGCTCCAAAATCACCTCAAATTTTTATTACATTTTCTGATACATATTGATGTACTTATGCTGTGTAGAAAGTGTGAACTGATTCCGACTTAAATTTTTAAAGTTATTGGTACTTTCTAAAACGGCCAATTTTTGCCTTGGGTATTTTTCAAAAATCAACTGTTTTAAAAAGTACTAATAACTTGAAAGATTTAAGTCGGAATCAGTTCAAACTTTCTACACAGCATAAGTACATCAATATGTATCAGAAAATGTAATAAAAATTGGAGGTGATTTCGGAGCCATTTTTCTGAAAAAACCATGGGCTATAGCCTTGGGTTGGGTATTTTCCAAAAATTGGCCGCTTCAAAAAGTGCTCATAACTTGAAAAATTTAAGTCGGAATCAGTTCAAACTTTCTACACAGCGTAAGTACATCAATATGTATCAGAAAATGTACTAAAAATTGGGGGTGATTTCGGAGCCATTTTTCCCAAAAAAACTATGGGCTATAGCCCTGGGTATTTTTCAAAAATTGGCCGTTTTAAAAAAATGTTCATAACTTGAAAAATTTGAGTCGGAATCAGTTCAAACTTTCTATACAGCATAAGTAAATCAATATGTATCAGAAAATGTAATAAAAATTGGGGGTGATTTCGGAGCCATTTTTCCAAAAAAAAACATGAGCTATAGCCTTGGGTATTTTTCAAAAATTGGCCGTTTTTAAAAAAAATGTTCATAACTTGAAAAATTTAAGTCGGAATCAGTTCAAACTTTCTACACAACATACTGTAAGTACATCAATATGTATCAGAAAATGTAATAAAAATTAAGGGTGATTTCGGAGCCATTTTTCTGAAAAAACCATGGGCTATAGCCCTGGGTATTTTCAAAAAATTGGCAGTTTTAAAAAGTGCTCATAACTTTAAAAAATTAAGTCGGAATCAGTTCAAACTTTCTATACAGCATACATGTAAGTACATCAATATGTATCAGAAAATGTAAAAAAAGTCAAAGCCTGTTTTTATACATTCATGTACATGTGCAGGTATAGTGTGACTTACTAAATGATTAACAGGTAATGGAACTGGCTCTGAACCTACATAATAATTAATAATAATAATTAATCATAATAATAATTTAAATAATTAACACACAGTAAGTATTGTTACAAATTTAATGAATAATGATCATCAATTTACAGTACAAGTACATGTATTATGCATGTGCACTATAATCCTGATACATAATGACATATATTGTATGTACATGTACATGTACATATTATGTTAATACTATAGGGTGCCTTTTTTCAAGGGCTGTAAATTTCACAAATTTCGTGATTTTTTGAAGATTCGCAAAAAAATTAATTCCGCAAAATAAATTTTAGGCAAAATCAAAAA
>NW_003549180.1:0-2335 GCF_000090795.2 Amphimedon queenslandica | reverse complement strand
ACATAGTGGAAAAAAATAGTTGAATTTGATTACCAGCATCTTGTATACATGTACATCTATAATAGGAAGCACAAGTCAAGCTTAAATTACTTACATCATTGCAGCAAGTTTGAGTGTTGTATATCCAGCCTTCACGACTGCAAGATATGACCCTCCCACTACTATATGCTCCCAATAGGTTAAAAATGTCATGAAAGACAACATTGAGAAGGCTTGTGCAAGAGGAGATGAACTAAACGATCTGGATGTGAGAGCAGGTTTTAATTTTTTATTATTTTACTTTCATAAGCACAGCATTTGTCATTTACTGACTTTAAATTGCATTAAAATCTATGTGCATGTACATTAATTAATAATGATACAATTCTTGTGTAAATGTGGAAGGAATGCTGGTAATACTGACTTCCTCATAGATTCAATTTTCTGCTTACATACAGCAACCTGACTGTAGAAAGATGTATAGTAAATATTCGATATTGCATGCATGCCTAATAAATATCTACTGTTGAATTTTAATGCACACTTTCCTTAATTCCTTTTATTTGAGTGGCACTTGTTTTCGAAAAAGCTATATACTGTATACCTTGAATGATTTGTTACTTTATTGTAGAGAACTTAAATGAGGATGCTGGACTATTTCAAAAACAAAGTACCCAATTGAGGCGAAAATATAGAAACAAAAATTATAAGGTGAATTTTAATTTACAACAATGACATTATTCCTGATTCTATCGACTATGTTGTGAGTCTTGGTGCAATTATTATATAAAAAGAAAATTATTAATTTTTTGTCTTTTTTAATAGTTGTGGGCAATTCTTATCTGCATAATTTTGATTATTGTTCTGGCAATTGCTGGTGAGTTTTTATTAAACAATTTCAAGTTTTTTTATTTGTTGTATATTATAGGAGTAGTTGCTGGATTGTTAGGATGTCATTTTCATAAAAATTGCTCACTATAACTGTTATAATTGATGAGTTTATATTATTTTAAAAAACTGTTGTCATTGTCCTGTCCTCTGTATATAATAATATTTTATTTATTGGTTTTATGTTGTTACATTGATCAAAAAATTATAAAAAACAAAACATGTTCATGTATAGGAGAATGTTGCATAAAGTAGGCAAAAAAAATAGTATTCAACATTAAAACAATTTTTCCAGTGGATGGTACCCAGTTCTTATAAGCTATACAGCAAGCTTAGAGCAATATACAGGTAGCACAGCCTCACTGATTATTCATCTCTGTCATAATACTAACAGCCATATGCTGTTATTACTTCATGTCTTATCTTAAACTAGATCTATTACTCTACTTGGTTTAACCTATAGTGAATCACATTAATGCGCTGATACAGTGCAGTGATCAGCTAAAATTTACAGTATAATATGAGTGATATTACCATACATATGTACCTATATACTAGTACATCTACTTCCAGTAAGCTGCCATCAAATGCAAATAGTCAGCCTGTCCCCCCCCCCCGCCAAAAAAGACCTGCTGCAATCATGACTGATGCAAAACCTGATTTGAAAGATGAGTTTTAAAATAATAAAGAAATGCACTTTCTTTTTAAATGACACAATAAAATATATTTTGTGCTGTCAGAAATATCAAGATACAAACAAACAATCAAATAATAATGTGTGTGCATGTGTTCAGCAAAAGTTATTTAAATTGTTCATATTTATTAATCATATCATCATACAGTTTGTTAGCTAGTATGGTATCTTCGTCTTTGAGTATTTCTAAAATATACTCAAAAACCTTTCCCTCTTTTTTGATGGAACCTCTAATAATGTCAAGTAGTTGATCCATTCTCTGGTCAGTGGTACGTCCACTGTGTTCATCAGTAGCTTTCTTCTTTTGTCTAACATTTATTATCTTCTTCTCTAATAACTTTTCTGCTAAGAAGTGAAGATCAATCCCACAGCGTCTGATTCCTGAAGTATATTCTGACATCACTCTATAAGCCACTTCAGGTATAACTAGTAAAATAAGACAATAACACATAATTAAAATAGATTACATTAAATCTTTACCTTCCACTCTTCGTCTTTCAGTTGGTGTGGCAGGAACAAGTGATGAACCAACTAATAATAATAATAATAATAATAATAATAATAATACACAATACAAAATACAATACCTGTAGATACACTAGGACTAGCTTGTGCTCCAGTTTGTGCTCCAGTTTGTGCTCCAGTTTGTACTGCAGTAGTGGCTGATGCTATGATGAATACATACATAAAGTAATATTGTTATATTACATGTAGTTACCTGATGGTGTAGTAACAGTAGTGGAAGTGTTTCTTCTTAAAGAGCTGTGAATAAAT
>NW_003549179.1:3862-7227 GCF_000090795.2 Amphimedon queenslandica | reverse complement strand
ATTGGTGCTTGTTATGGAAAATTGTGCCAAAAAAATTTGTTTGAAATGGTTACTGGGAACTACTTGGTGATGTGTGAACTCTGAGTACTTTCAGGTGATTTATGGTAACAGTGAACTTGTGTTTTTGGACAGATATTTGGATTTTTAATTTGAAAGTTTTACTTTTTTCCCTAAATAAAAAACTTTTATATATTGGAATATTTATTGGATTTTGCATGTCATCGTAACGTTTTGGCTAAATTAAACAAATTCCGTATAGTTGGCGTGAAACTGTTTCATTAAATGACGTATACAAATGGGATTACAAAAATTAATATTTGCCAAAATTAAATGTGTAGAATAAATGAAATTGATAAATGAATGGAAAGACACAAGTGATTAAATGTTCGATTAAATGGCCTTTTTTGTCCTTTTGCAGTTGACATCACTTTTCTCTACTTTTTATCAGGTTACGAACCTTATCCTGGACTTGCTTAGAATTCATGTCGCTCTTGCACTCATAGATGAAATTTCTACACTTTGAGAGTTTTGGGGTGGTCCCTCTGTTAATTTCGTTTTCAAAATATTCCTGAATCTGCTTCACTGTGCGGGCCTTTTTTGCAGCTAACGTACGTTTGTAAAAAATTTGATGCAATTATTGGATTACTTGATGTTACGCTGTCCCCCTCTTCGTCTTCTTCGGAGTCACTGGAATCGCTCTCTAGAGTAAAATGTTCAATATATTTGTGAATTTTTTGCCTTTTTCTACCACTTTCTGAGACTTTTCAAATGCAAAACTTTTAACAGTGAAACTAAACTTACGTGATTCTATGTCGGATTCAATTGCGGCTATTCCTGTAGACAATATTGTAATTTTTTTACAGATTCACTTACTTGGCAGTTGCAGCAGTGGTGGTTCTTCTGCTAAAAATTAAGAATGATCAAAAAGCACATACGGAAGCTTACTCAAGTCGCTTGTGAAAGGTTGAGCTAACAATAGTATTGGATTATATGTGTGGCAAGGAGTCGTAACTTACTGTCGGAGTCCACGATTTTCACTCTTTGACCTATAAACTTGCATAAAAAGTAACTCACATTGAACGAAATTACTCTTTTTGATGAGACCTAAAAGGTTACGGTGACGACAATGTGGGCAAGTTGTGGACTCACTACTCTTGTCCGTCCCTTTGCCTGAGTCTCCACCTGTGACAATCGTTACTTGACCTTTACCAAATTTAATTTTTTGACTTACCCTTCGACGACTTTCCTGTGTGGCACATAAAATAAGATACATTTCGATTAAACTTACCGGGCAAAGTCGTTCCCGTGCTTGCCTTTGCTGAAAATTCAAATATGTAGCAACGCTAAATGATTTTTTGGCGTTTTACCTTTATTTTTTATTGCAATTGGTGGCACATTCCCTACAAAATGAAAATGAAAGCTGTAGAACGAGACGGCATTTTACCTCTAGGTTTCAACATTTTTTTTGTAGCTGCAAAAAAGTTACTGAAGAAAATTTTAAATAACGTACGCATTTGAAGGGATGAAGTGGTTGTCTCTAAATAAACAAAAATTTAAGAATTATACGTTGCAATGAGTACCTGTCGTCGCTCCTGAAGGAAAGTTTGTGGCTGAACCTGCTAACGAATGTTAAGGATATAGTTTTTCGTTATTACTTGAAAGAGTCTTTGATTCTTTGGGAGAAGGGGTAGTCTCTAAATTTAATATATAGTAACTTTTTCCAATGATGGTGATTTACCCTTGTCAATGACGCTTCTTAGAACAGTTGACGTTGGAGGCGATGCTCTGGGTGATGGAGATGCAGACTTCGCAGACTTCTTACTTAAGCCTGAAAGTATTTAAAAGTTGAAAGTGTGCTATGGTTTACTTAATGAGAGGCGACTTGGACTTGTCCCTAAGTTGATTATAACTTTAATAGATATCTACAATGTGGATTACTTATTGATGGCTCCCCTGAGCTTGTTGACGGAGTTGCAGGAGTGTGTCCTGAGTCACAAAAAAATTTTGACATTAAAGTTTATTAAGTACATTTTGCTACGTAGAAAGTTTCTCATATGAATTTTTTTGTACTCTTACTAGAGGTGCAATGGGGGCACTGGTGGAACAACATACAAGTAAATTATAGTTCGATATCACCTTTAACATGTCAATTTTGTACGATTTTATGAAGCCACACACACAAAACTATATTTTTTGGAATCTTCAGACAAGACGTCGCTACGAATTTTCAATCTCAGAAGGATCCGATGACAAGACTTGTCTAATATTTTTTAATTTTTAATTTAATTTATCAGTTTTATTTCAATGATGGTGTGGTCTCTCAAAATGTACATGGGACGTGTTGTTTGACAGTTTCGTTCATTCTCCCATTTCTGAAATCCCATTTCTTACTCTTTATTTATTTTTTTATTTTTTTTTTATTTTTTAAATTTCGTAAGTATGCAAAATGTGTGTGGTAAATCTCAATGCATGTTCGAAATGTACTGGGGGCCATGGTGGAACAACATACTAGTCCATTTTAATCCAATTTTATCTTCAAAAGGTCAATTTTGTAAGATTTTAAGAAGCCACACCCACAAAAGTATAATTTTTGGAATCTTCAGACAAAACGTCGGTACGAATTTTTAATCTCAGAAGTATCCGATGACACAAGACTTGGCTAATATTTTTTAATTTTTAATTTAATTTATCAGTTTTATTTCAATGAGGGTGTGGTCTCTTAAAATGTCCATGGGACGTGTTGTTTGACAGTTTCGTTCATTCTCCCATTTCTGAAATCCCATTTCTTACTCTTTATTTATTTTTTATTTTTTTTTAAATTTTTTAAATTTCATAAGTATGCAAAATGGGTGTGGTAAATCTCAATGCATGTTCGAAATGTACTGGGGGCCATGGTGGAACAACATACTAGTCCATTTTAATCCAATTTCATATTCAAAAGGTCAATTTTGTAATATTTTTAAAAGCCACACCCACAAAAGTATAATTTTTGGAATCTTCAGACAAAACGTCGGTACGAATTTTTAATCTCGGAAGGATCTGAAGACACAAGACTTAGCTAATATTTTTTATTTTTAAATTTAATTTATCAGTTTTATTTCCATGGGGGTGTGGTCTCTCAAAATGTGCATGGGACGTTGTGTTTGACAGTTTCGTTCATTCTCTTATTTCTGAAATCCCATTTCTTACTATTTATTTATTTTTTTATTTTTGTTTTTTTTTTTTAATTTCGTAAGTATGCAAAATGGGTGTGGTCAATCTCAATGTATGTCCTAAATGTTCTGGGGGCCATGGTGGAACAACAGACTAGTCAATTTAAATCCAATCTCATCTTCAAAAGGTCAATTTTGTAAGATTTTACGAAG
>NW_003549179.1:0-3852 GCF_000090795.2 Amphimedon queenslandica | reverse complement strand
TTTAATTTTTAATTTAATTTATCGGCTTTATTTCAATGGGGGTGTGGTGTCTCGAAATGTGCATGGGACGTGTTGTTTGACTGTTTCGTTCATTCTCCCATTTCAGAAATCCCATTTCCTACTATATAGTTATATTTTTTATTTTTTTTTTATTTTTTAAATTTCGTAAGTATGCAAAATGGGTGTGGTAAATCTCAATGTAGTTCGAAATGTACTGGGGGCCCCGGTGGAACAATGTACTAGTCAATTTTAATCCAATCTCATCTTCGAAATGTCAATTTTGTAAGATGTCATGAAGCCACACCCACAAAAGTATATTTTTTGGAATCTTCAGACGAAACGTCGCTACGAATTTTCAATCTCGGAAGGATCCGAAGACACTAGACTAATCTAATATTTTTTTATTTTTAAATTTTTTTTATCAGTTTCATTTCAATGGGGGTGTGGTCTCTCAAAATGTACGTGGGAAGTGTTGTTCGACAGTTGTTCATTCTCCCATTTCTGAAATCCCATTTCTTACTATTTATTAATTTTATTATTTCTTTTTATTGTTTAAATTTTGTAAGTATGCAAAATGGGTGTGGTCATTTTCAATGTATGTTCGAAATGTACTGGGGGCCCCGGTGGAACAATGTAATAGTCAATTTTGATCTAATCTCATCTTTGAAAGGTCAATTTTGTTGAATGTCATGAAGCCACACCCACAAAAGTATATTTTTTGGAATCATCAGACGAAACGTCGCTACGAATTTTCAATCTCGGAAGGATCCGAAGACACTAGACTAATCTAATATTTTTTTATTTTTTAATTTTATTCATCGGTTTTATTTCAATGGGGGTGTGGTCTCTCAAAATGTACGTGGGAAGTGTTGTTCGGCAGTTTTGTTCAATCTCCCATTTCTGAAATCCCATTTCTTACTATTTATTAATTTTTTTATTTCTTTTTATTTTTAAATCTCGTAAGTATGCAAAATGGGTGTGGTCATTTTCAATGTACGTTCGAAATGTACTGGGGGCCCTGGTGGAACAACTTACTAGTCAATTTTAATCCAATTTCGTCTTCAAAAGGTCAATTTTGTAACATTTTACGAAGCCACGCCCACAAATTTATTTTTTCTGGAATCTACAGACGAAACGTCGCTACGAATTTTCGATCCTGGAAGGACCCTGTGACATCAGACTGGACAAGAAAATGTTAGATTTCACTCTAATTATTCACTTTTTCTCACTCTTGCCGGAGTAGGGGCGTGGTCCGTGTACCGGTAGCTATGAAATGTTTCACGGTAGTTTTGATCACTCATTGACAACCCTAGTTTTTTCTAAAGCCTCATTTTATTACTTCCGTTTTTTTTGTTATCAACTATTTGTACCTGAGGGGTGTGGTCTGTTATAAAGCTACTCCTATGATAGACAAAATTCACAGAAACTGATAGCTGCTATCGTTTGTTTGCTAATTCGCTTCGTGTACTTTCGTTTCGGTTCTCAAAATTATCATTACACAAAACAAAATGATATCGAAGGGTTAAATTAAAGGCTCGTCTACTTAATATTATATTAATGTTGCAAATGACGAGACTACTCGTCCGTTAATGTGTGAATTAATACCTTTGTCTGAGGGTGTGCTGTCAACAGTGTCTTTCTGTGAACCTGTGGAAAAAAAGAGAAATGTCGTAATCATTTGTGAAGCGAAACGAAAGGGTGTTGGACAATTTTGATGACGACAATGACTCACTTTCCGATAGCAGGAAGCTGATGTCGTCCTCGATTGAGGTCAGCCGGCTGTTTATTTCAGTAAGAACGGAATATACGTTATTTATTTCATCGAGAATCTTTCTTACAGCCATTTTGTTACTGGTTAGTAATTAGTGATGGGCGATTCCGAGTCCGGAGTATTCGATTCTTCGATTCCGAATGGAATCGTACTCGTATCGAAAGAGAAGTAGGAATCGTTTAAAACGATTCCAAATCAAACCACACCCAGCCACACCCTTTAATATTAATAATAGTTAATTAATCAGTAGTTAATACATCAATTATTCACCATTATTGCATTTTTATTGCTGTAATTGATACCACGTGGCTTTGCGCATGCGCAGATGTAATACTCGGAATCGGTATTCGATTCCATCGATTCCAGTCTCAAAAGTATTCAGAATCGGAATCGAATGCAAATTTCTGGAATCGCCCATCACTATTAGTAATGCTATTATATTAATAATAGTTATTGAAGAAAAAAAGAAAAAAAAGAAAATTAATTCACAGAAAAGAAATCGGTCTTTGCATTTTTGTAACTCTGCCTGGAGTGGGTGGACCGTCCTGGAACAAGGTATGACGGTACAAATTTGTCTTAGGATTCCGGAAAAAATTTTCGGGTGGGTGTGGCCACAAAAAAAAGGCATAATAGCCTTTAAAAATTCTCCTCGTTTTCTTTCCTCAAATCTGAATTTTACTTTTGTTTCTGGTTGGTATCTTTAACTTTAATGTTAGACGCATCTGGTTGTATAGACCACACCCCCATGTGACGGAACTTATAAAAGTGGTCAAGAAATTTTAAAATTCATCATTTGGGCACTTTGTCGTACGACAGAGAGTTGTCTTCAGATCGAAAATTCGTATAAACGTTTTGTCTGAAGATTCCAAAAAATATAATTTTGTGGGTGTGGCTTTGTAAAAACTTACAAAATTGACATTTTAAAGGTGATATTAGACTAAAATTGACTAGTACGTTGTTCCACCGCGGCTCCTATTACATTTCGAATGTGTATTGAGATTGACCACACCCTTTTTGCATAATAAATATTTTATAAAAAATTATTTAAAAAATAAATAAACAACAGATGAGTTTCTGTGTAAGGAATTTGTTTCGGAATGAACGAAACTGTGACGCAACAAGTCTGGTGCACGTTTTGAAGAGCCACGCCCACATTGAGATGAAACAGAAAAGATACAGTAAAAATGGAAAAAAAATTGGCCAAGACTGGTGTCTTCAAATTCTTCCAAGATCGAAAATTCGTAGCGACGTTTCGTCCTTAGATTTCAAAAAAATAATTTTGTGGGTGTGGCTTCGTAAAATCTTACAAAAGTGACATTTTAAAGGTGATATTAGACTAAAATTGACTAGTACGTTGTTCCACCGTGGTTCCTATTACATTTCGGATGTATATTGAGATTGACCACACCCTTTTTGCATATTAAAAAATTTATAAAAAATAATAAAAAATAATAAGTAAACTACAAATGGGTTTCTTTAAAGGGAATTTGTTTCGGAATGAACGAAACAGTGAAGCAACAAGTCTGGTACACATTTTGAATAGCCACGCCCACATTGAAATAAAACTGAAAAATTACAGTAAAAATGGACAAAATTGACTAAGACCGGTGTCTTTGGATTCTTCCGAGATTGAAAATTCGTAGCAACGTTTTGTCCGTAGGTTTCAAAAAAAATAGTTTTGTGGGTGTGGCTTCGTAAAATCTTACATAATTGACACTTTAAAGGTGATATTAGACAAAAATTGACTATTACGTTGTTCATTATGGCTCCCATTTCATTTTGGATGTACATTGAGATTAACAACACCCTTTGTGCATATTAAATAATTTTAAAATAAAAATAAAAATAATAAATAAACAATGAATGGGTTTTTCGAAAAAAGATTTGTTTGAGAATGAAGGAAACTGCCAAATGACATGTTGGTGTACGTTTTGAGAAACCACACCTACATTGAAATGATACTTAAAAATTGCAGTAAAAATAGAAAAAATATGCTAAGACTCGTGTCCTTGGACCACTTCCGAGATTGAAATTCGTACCGACGTTTTGTCTGTAGATTCCAAAAAAAATATCTTTGTGGG
>NW_003549177.1:5249-7232 GCF_000090795.2 Amphimedon queenslandica | reverse complement strand
GGTCAGACTTGGAAAGAGATTTAAAAGGTGAAGGGTTATTCCTCTTTGTGAGCAGATGTGTCTTATTTGTGTTTTGTAATGTATGTTTGTGACAAACATAAGTTATATCAAGCATATACATGTATATATTTAGTATAGCATATATAGCCTGTGTGTTTACATTGCTTGCTGTTGATGATGTTTCTTTCTTACTTTGCTTTAAGGTATTTACAGCTGCAAATGATTTAATGATTCAGCAATAAGGTGTAATATTACTTTCATAGCATGGTGAATGTCTAAGGTTATTGTCTGATTTCGTTTGTGGCAACTAAATTAATTTCTAGTAAATTATCATTATTGTAACATTATGTTTTGTTGTAGCTCTTTGATCAGTGGTGCTTTCACACTGGAGGAGGTGCCAGTTTCCAGCTGCACAGGTTTTATATTGTCATAGTCTTAGCAATTGAATACATAGTAAGATAGAATATTGTGAGATTCCATAGTTTTTTATTATTGTGTTATAGAATTTGATCCAAGGCTATAATTCTTTTTGATAATTAATATTGATTATCTGATTAACTATGGCCACGGTATGTATTTTCTTTACTCGTTAATATAATTAAGCAATGTATATCACATGTATTTGTATTGCAGGAAGGTTGAAGCTCAAGTATTGAATTGTTTTGCGTTGAACAAACACACTAATTTTAAGCATTGCTTTTATAATTTCTGTTTTGGCTTTACGCTTCAAGATATTTGACTTCTATTATAAGTTTTTAATTTAAGAAAAGTTAACTTGATAGATCTACATGTACATAATAATTGTGACCATAATTGACAAAAGGGCCCTTATGGCGGATTTTAAAATTGATCATTACAATGGAAAACATCAACCTGTGAGTGCTTTGTTAGACAATCATTGTTTCTAAAAGTTTCATGGTAACTTTTTGCATCCTGTGGAGTAATTTTATGATGAATGGGGCTCAGAAAGTTGGATTTCTTAGGCTAGAAAGACAAATTTCACTACCCGCCATAAGGCACCTTTTGTCAATTATGGTCACAATTTAATAAAAGTTACAGTTCTTCGTCATGCTGCCGTTCCTCCTGCCCCTGCCTCTGCCTCTTGGCCTGCCTCTCGGAAGATTGTTGTACTAAAGTAAAATGAAATAGAAAGGTGATTAATTGGTATCTGTATAAACTGCAGATCATAACTAAAATAATCTTACAATATCTCTATTGATTTGGCGTAGCTGCCATATGATGAGTTGCCTCTGCCTTTGCAGAGCAGCAACGTCAAAAGGACCTCCAGCTCCAGCTGGATGGAGTGCTGGAGCAGCAGGGGGATGTGGCGGAGGACCTCCAGCCAGCAGTGGAGGACCACCAGCCACTGGTGGCAGACCTCCAGCCAGCGGTGGAGGTCCTCCAGCCAGCAGTGGCAGACCTCCAGCCTGGGGTGGAGGACCTCCATCAACTGGTGGAGGACCACCAGCAACTGGTGGAAGGCCACCAGCTACTGGTGGGGGACCACCAGCCACTGGTGGCGGACCTCCAGCCAGCGGTGGAGGACCTCCATCCACTGGTGGAGGACCTCCAGCTACTGGAGGTGGCCGAGGAATTGGTGGTGGTGGTGGAGCATCTGGTGGTGGTGGTGGCGGGTCTCCTGGAGGTGGTGGTGGAGGCCCTCCAACTACTGGTGGTGGTGGAGGAGGACCTCCATGATGCTCATCATAGTCCATAAACTATAAGAAAACATAATGATAGCTAATGTAAGTTTTTAACTGAACTGACTTGCTGCTTTTTCAAAAAAAATTGCTAAGGAACACAGAGGATAAGTTTGTGAGCTGTGAGCGGGAAAATGGCAACTGAACTGAAGCTGAATGTAAACTTAAATAGTTTCAGAACAGGATATAGATCTTAGTAATGACAATAATTATAATAATGATTAAATAATAATTAGCTAGGCTATGAATATAATTTATGATTCAAAAATTCAAAAAAATGATG
>NW_003549177.1:2775-4971 GCF_000090795.2 Amphimedon queenslandica | reverse complement strand
TGTATACTTGTTAGTTTGATTTTAAAAGTAAAAGCATGGATGCATGTCTTTAGTATATATACATTTTTAAAATTTTGATCTGATTATGTTACATTGTTAGGAATTGTCAGTTGGGCCAACTCGAACACTTGCGTAGGCTGGAACTAAGCAGTTGGGTTGTCATTCTTTCATTAAACTTTGTCACGTTAAAGGAATCAGTAATCCTTCATTAAATGCTGCAAAGTAGGGTTGAAATTTATGTATTAATTTTTTTAATAATTATTTTTTATTAATTAACTTTTATTATTATTAATTGAACAATTAATTATTATTATGGTTGAACTCAACCCCCTTGTTTCTTTTATTTTTTGACAACCCTACTTTTTCTTATTTAATAGAAATTTTTTTATTTACTTGTGTAACCTAGGATCATCACTTATACCAAAATACATATGACATCTCACAATAATCTCCATCTTACTACGTATTCCATTGCTAAGACCATATACAGTAATATAAAACCTACACATACGTAAATTGGCAAATCCTACCGCGTGATACAACTACTAATCAAGGAGCTGCAACAAAACATTAAGTTACATTTAATAAATAAATGAATTTAGTTACAACAATCTAAATACAGAATTGCCTTTCATTATATTGCACATTACAATTTCAAGCAAGGGCATTGCTGAATCAGTAAATCATTCCCAGCTGTAATTACCTGTAAAGCATAGTAATAGAAACATCAAAAGTAAGCAATGTATACTCACTGGCTAATAATAACAATAGACAAACAGTAATGGTGAACAAACTTTATTATTAATCACATCAAACCTCACTCTTAACACCACATTGTAGTCCTTGTGCTAAGCAAGTACCTATCAAAAGTATGAATGTGAATACTAACTAATAAAGATAATGGTAACTTCTACAATATTTCTGATTGGATCATACATGAATGGGCATGCATGTATTTTAAACATTATAATTATTGTTTACTAATGCTATCCTCAGTTAAGATACTTTCATGACCTGCTTAATATAACATAACACTGTTTACATGAACAATTTTTAATGTGCAAACAATATTTTTTTGTTAATGAGAACATGCATATGTTACCACAATCATCAACAAAAGATGCAAAACATCAGCTGGCAAGCAATTAATATGCGCACAGCATTGGTGGCAGCATCATTCAAATGCGCAACATCAGCCGGTAAGCATTAACTTAATAATGCGCACAGCATTGATGGCAGCATAATGCGCAACATCAGCTGGGAAGCATTAACATATATGTAATGCGCACAGCATTGATGGCAGCATTAACATGCATGATGATCATTAATGTGTACAAAATCACTGCTTCAATAATACTACATGTACAATAACAAATTTTAATTTTATTCAAAAATTTTTCATGTCTTTCAAAATTTTTTTTAGCAGCACCCGGATCCATAAGCACCTGTTATTTGTAATAAACAGTAGTACAAGCCATAAACAAGATCCAGATTTAATAATGACAGCTTCCTCCCTTCCTAACCCTCTGTCCTACATAAATGATAGTCACACAAATTTGAATCAATGCAAAACTCTAATGAACACCAAACCTCTTTCACACCATCTCCCTGTCCATTATAGCAACAAGTAATCAATATTTACTGTTATACATTGATTAATCTCACATCCTGAATGCAGTTTGATCCCTTGATACTGAGCAATACTGGGTGGATATGAATCAATGGTTTTCACACTTACACATCATTCACATTGCACATGCAGTGAAATATAAGTCACATTAAACAACCAATGTTTTTAAGATGATGGACCTCCCATACACCATACTCACTTCCATCATCAATCAATGCTTAAGAAATATTAATAGACTTAACTGCTTTGAAATGATTAGTACCAACATGCTTCAAATACAAAGCAGGTGTATTAGTATCACAAGGAATGCCATATAAAGTTTGGGTTCCATATCTAGCCCAGCCAACAAAAGTAGGAGTTAGTGAATATGAATATATGGTTGTACCTAATATTGCAGTTAGCATAATAATCTGTGTCAGTGGCCCACACAATTTCTATACATTTTTTACTTATTTATATAATCATATATGCTTGAATATCTGGTTGCACTTAATGTACTATTAAACAATTCTTCTTCAAAGTTTGGCATATTACTAACAATTGCTTTACGCAATTCGTAATGCTGA
>NW_003549177.1:0-1050 GCF_000090795.2 Amphimedon queenslandica | reverse complement strand
GCCCTGACATTTATGTATAGTAATAGCATAAGAAAGTATAAGGGGAAACTGTTTCCTATGTATATACAAATTCTTAGATAGCACAAATCTAGATGTAACCCTTTCTCTGTCACAAGGTACATCAATATGATCAAATTTGATTAATATACATATAGCATAAATATCCATTACTGTACCAATGGCACCATTAACTAATCCTACAGTCACATCAATATTACGTCTTAGCATTACTCTACAGCCTACTGCTAAAGACAATACAGTTTCTAAACCAGCTGTTTTGCTTGGTTGATCCTTTAGTTTCTCTAATTTTTTTTTGTTGTTTGTCAAACTTTGCTGTGCTGCCACTTTCATCAGCAACATCAACACATGCCAATTCTATTTTCTCAGTTTTTAGACCTTCTAACATTAATTCATTAATTTTTTGGCAGGCATCTACCTTAGAAAATAGGCAAGTTGGAGGATTTGTTCCTTCACTTTTCAATTCCTCATATTTTTGTTGTATCGAAACCTTAAATACGCGACTCTTAAGCATATCAATAGTTTTATCAGTCAGACAGCCATGCCTAACAGAATCAAGCATCTTAAAGAAATTTTAGTATCCTTTCTGTCGCTCATTGATTGTTAGTTCATCATTATTCTACTGTTTCTTTCCATATGTGACCATAATTGACAAAAGGTACCTTATGGCGCGTAGTGAAATTTGATTTTATAGCCAAAAAAATCCAACTTCCTGAGCTTCATTTATTATAAAATTACTCCAGAGGATGCAAAAAGTTCCTATGTAACTTTCAGAAACAATTATTGTCCAACAGAGGACTCACATGATGATATTTTTCATTTTAATGATGAATTTTAAAATCTACCATAAGGTACCTTTTGTCAATTATGGTCACATATGTTAACTGCATTTGCTGCTCCAAGTCTAGTTTTTACTAGTTTGTTGCTAATTATTTTAAATACTGGCCTACCGTTAACTGGTGGCAATTGTAAGATGTCACGTACAAATAAAATATTTTTAGATCCAAAGCATTCATCAGTACCAAATATATC
>NW_003549175.1:1216-7243 GCF_000090795.2 Amphimedon queenslandica | reverse complement strand
TCCCTACTATTATTTACTGAGTCGCTAGTAGCTATGGCTATTAATAAATTCTTTTTATTGACTCTTTATATCATTATAATCATCTTTTCCTTTTAGACTGATGATAAAGGCGTCATTAATACAACTCTTAGTAAAGAATACTTTATTGGTGCAAATACATTTGGATTAACTGAAGAAGAATTTGAAAAGATATCCAAAGATGCCATGAAATATACTTTTGACTCAATTGGTATTAAAATTTGACTATAAACAGTAGGTTCAATGTATATTTTATATATTTTTTATACCTTTATTTATGCATTTTATTTTAAATTTTTATTAAAAAATTAGTCTATTTAAATGAATTGTGCAAGCTTACTCATACAAAGTAGGGACAATTCGCTGGTTGGTGTACCTGTACCAACCCGTAACATAAATATAGTGTGAACAGGGTTAACCACTGGATTTTGGCATATTTTTCATGTAGCCTTGTCAGTGGATTTTTTAATAAGTAATATAGCATAGTTAATTATAAGGTAATAAATAATTGATAACATTAATGAAGTAGTTATTAGTGAGATGATCTATTTTGAATATAAGATACGAGAGAGAAAAGTGAGTTTCAGAGAGGAGGGAAGATGATTTATTTAGTTGATTAATTGTCAAGTTGCTTAAGGATTGGGCTTTGGTCAAATTTCATCAAAATGAATAATGGCTAGGAAAAAATTCTCCATTTTCATAATCATGACACTCTTCGTGTGTATCATTTGTCCTAAACTCTCTCCATCCATCAATTTCATATGATTCACTCAATGTCACAATAGCTTCATTTTTGTTGATTTTTGTTTATTATTATTTACTTATTTATCTATTGTCTTTCTTGTTTATGTCTGTTTGTCTTTCTGGGGGCCAAACCAGTTCTTGCCTTCCTACAAGTCAATTTCTTTTAACTTTATTGTATGTTGTAGTCTCTACTGTATTTTTTCTGTTAAAACTAGATTTTTGTGAATAGGGTGGTCCTCTGCCCTCCAGGCCAAATTAGATTTTTAAGAAAACATTACCACAGGTCATGTACTATTATTGTATTGCTTGAGCTAATAATCACTTAAATGCTTGTGGGAAACACTGCATTGTAGATACCTGTGATTGGTATTTAAAATGCATTTATCATGTCATTGTTTTGTATTTTGATGATTACTGTCTTAAATAATTGTCAGTTATATCTATCGTAAATTCGTAATAATAACTCTCTAGACTTTAGCTGTAAATTGTTTGTATCTATGTACATGTATGTCATTGTGTGGTGATGGCTCAACCTGATTTACATACTTCTAGTATGATTCATACTAGATCTACCATACGGGTAGAAAATTTTGAGATTATGAAATTTTGCATTTTAGTGAAAAGCTCTTAATTCTTTTAATTTCGAGGGGGTTAAGTTTTGCATTTTTGTCCGTGCACTTACATTAAGTCATTGATTTTCATGTACTGCACTGTCTGTGCATGTGCAGTGAGCATTTCCATGGTATTAATTTTTGTGGTTGAGAAGTCACCCATGAAACCTACGAAATTAAATACCCCACGGAATTTTATACCCATATTGTATTTAGATAATTATGGGTATACATTAATGGGCTTTGCCCAGTTCCTAGGGTATACATGACCTTGTATACATGGTTATGCATGGTCATACGCATATATGAAGTAACATTTGGTTTCAATATATTATAATTATAATACTGATAAACAAGTAGATTTAACTAAAGTGTAATGGTAAAAGACGAACATTTCCAAAAATTAATATTCCACTAGATTCATGATAAGACTTTAAAGTTTATCTCATGTTGTTTTATTTTTAGAATAGACTAAGTAACAACCAATAATGAGATGAGTCATAATTAGATATTATAATTCTGTTTACTAACAGAAAGTAGGTTTGAGCTAATGATGCCAGAATAATTTTTAAGAATAATAGGTGCTTCATTTCATGTGGCATAATGCTGGAATAATAGGATAAACTGGGCAAAAAGGTGGCATAATTGGATTAAATTAAGTTTCGTTGTTGTTGCAATAATATATATAAAACTACAAGATAGTTTTGGTCACTACATATTTTTGCATTCACTGCCATGTACTTTTTGTTTAATGCAAACTAAATTAATTTATTTCAGAGATTAAAATGGGATTAATAGAATATACAAAGAATAATGGGGAGAAAGGTTAAGAATTTCTGAAAAAAACAATGGGAAATTATGAAAGCATGATTAGCTCAGGCCTAACAGAAAGTTACTATAGATCTCCTGTTAGGTATTGGTCTAACCATTGGATATATACACAATCAACTAAGATGCGATTGTATGTATCCAGTAACACAAAAAAGCTGTAATTTGTCTGGTTTGTACTACATAGTGTGTTTGTGTATGAAACGATCAGCAGCTCAGGCACTGTAGTTATAACTACCAGTATTGGTAGTTAAATGACATTTTTAACTACCCCTCCTGTGGTCTCCACTATATAAACTTGTGGTGGTGCCTTTGATGCTCCCACACACTATAGACTTATAGTACAATTCTTTTTGTACTCAAATGGTTAGACCATTAGGCAATATCTGACAGATCTATAATCTTCTGTTAGTAAACAGAATTATTCATTCTCATTAATTGTTATAAAAAATGAAATACAACAACTTCTGTGTCTTATGATGAATCTAGTGGAATATTAATTTTTGAGAATATTTCTCTTTTACTATTACACTTTAGTTAAATTTACTTGTTCATCTGTATTATAATTATAATTCATTGAAACCAAATGTTTCCTCACATATGAGTGTGACCATGCATAACCATGTATACATCATGTATACCCATGCATGATTATTTAAACAGTATCCGCCTTGGCTTCTGGTCAAATAACATCCTTGTGTATATGCATCCAGTAACCTTCAACATCTGTAGTTTATTTATTACATGTGTTGCAGTTGCTTAGTTGCAGTTGCTAGCTAGTTTGTCAAAAGTGATTGGGATAGAATTCTGCATTTTACTGATACATACTACATTATTTTCATGTTGTGTTAATGTTTGTATCAATTCCAATGAAAATTAAATTTTCATGAAAACATTACCACAAGCCTTTATTGTAGTGCTTGAGCTCATATATCACTTAACATGCTTTGTGGAAAACACTGCATTGTAGATACCAGTGATTGGTATTTAAGTGCCTTTTTTACTGCCTCAAAAAGTCATGAGCTATTTCTATTGTAATTTAGTTGGGCAAGCCTGTAATGATAAAGTAGATTGTTTGTATGTATGTACTTGTATTTTAGGATGCAGTGGTGATGGCTCAGACTGGTTTGCGTACTTCTAGTATGATTCATACTATGTAAATAATATGGGTGTACATGACCATGTATTATGGTTGTGCATGGTCACACTCATATATGAGGTAACATTTGGTTTCAATCAATTATAATTATAATTATACAGATGAACAAGTAGATCTAGCTAAAGTGTAATGGTAAAAAACAAGCATTCTCAAAAATTAATGTACCCCTAGATTCATGATAAGACACTATAACGGTTATTCGAATTATTTCTTGTTGTTGTTACATTTTAATTTTTCACAATGTCACAAGTCAAATAAACTATAGTTGTATGGATGAGCTCCAACAGCAACAATTTTATTTATAATAAAAATTTATATAAGAGACGTTTCAGCTTTACAGAGAAAATATTACAAACAGCCTTACAGACAAAAGATTGCTAACACATTGACATGTACGTCACTAACTGTTTCTGATTAATCAGTTTGGTCTTGAAAGGCAGGGTAGCACAGTCCAGATTCACAGTGTCTCTGGTTTGGATTCTAACAGCCTCCATAAAACTCTTCTCCTCCAATAAAAATTTTCATGATCCAGTACCTTAGTGTCATTCTGATCAATATTATGGTCCTCCATGTGTATACATGTTCAGCAATGCTATTTTTGTCATCAAACCTCTTTATTGCTTGATTATGCTCAGAAACCTTTATCTTTATTTTCCATTATAATGAGATGAAGCATCTAATTAGATATTATAATACTACTGTTTACTAACAGAAAATTACTAATTCACTATAAATCTCCTGTTAAATATTGGACTAACAATTTTTTGAGGTGGAGTAGATCTACATTGGATACATAGATCCACATGAGAATGTTAGTTGATTAGAAGCCTAGGTGGAGCCAAGGCTTCTAATCAACTAACATCCGAATGTAGTAACAGGAAACAGAATCTTTTGAGAATGTTTGTCTTTTACCATTACACTTTAGTTAGATCTACTTGTTTATCTGTATTATAAATATCATTGATTGAAACCAAATGTTACCTCGTATATGAGTATGACCATGCATAACCATGTATACAAGGTCATGGATACCCATAATTATTTAAACAGTATCCACCTCAGCTTCTAATCAACTAACATCCTTGTGTAACTCTCGACATCTGTAGTTTATTTATTATAGGTGTTGCAGTGTAACACTTCATTCAAGACAAGAGATTATGTCTCTCCTGTTAGTGGTTGTTCTCTTATTCTTCAGTAGCTTCTGCAGTGTCTCCTCTGGTCAGTATTATGTGTCTGATGACTGCAGTTCAGTTACTCAGTCACCTTGTAATCCTTTATCAGTGTATGCTAGGGTTATGTCTCAATACAATGACACCATCTTTTACTTCATTGGAACTAGTGTTGTATACTCTAGTTTTAGTGTGAGTGCATTACGCAATGTTAGTTTCTATGGATTGGGTCCATCAAATTCAATTATGTGCAGTAATGATCATCGAATTACATTCAAAATCATGAATAGTAGCTATGTCATTTTCTCTGACATGTCTTTTTACACCTGTAGAGTGTATATTATCAATTCCAGTAACATTACTGCCATAGGATCATTTTTTATATCGCTACCAAATGATGCCGGTTCTTTGGGATTTTATCTGTTGAATGCTTTTGATAGTAAGCTGTTATCTTCAGTGTTTATGTATGTTGGTTGTGAATTTAAATACTGTCCTCTTTCAGTCTGCCACAATGAATTGCAACATTATACACTTAAGTTGTATAATGTTACATCAATTGGTAATTTGTTGAAACTAAATGTATCTCACAGTACCTCATATAATCTATCCATCAGTTTTAATCAAGTTAATGCTACAAGTTCTATGTCAGACACTGCTGGCATTAATTTGCTTTTCTTCAATTCTCTGGTATCATTTTCTATGATTAAGTCAACAGTCTACAAATCTGAGAGAGCCCTTTTTTTGTTAATCTCGCCTCACACGTCACACGTAAAAGCATCTTGTTTTCATGATGTTACACCGTTTTCTACATTCCTCATTGAAAAGTGCCAATTTCATGACAACAATTATGGCTTACGATTCATAGTGTATTCCTCTAACATTAGTGCTAAATATATAAAGATTAAATCATGCTACATCTATAATAATACATTTGGTTTATATTTTTTTGGAACTATTTTGACATCTACTGACATTAACATTATAGACACTGCACTGATAGGCAATTATAGAAATATAATAAGGAACTGGAATCGTAATATCTTGTTGAGTAATGTGACTATTGCTAGCAGTAAAAATACAGGATTGATAATTATAGGATCATTAATAGTAGTTAACAATAGTCTAATGGTACGAAACAATATTGGAATTGTTGGAGGAGGCATAACAATGAGTGATTCATCTGTTTTATTACTATTACCTCGGGCAAGCTTAAATTTTATTGATAACCATGCTTCTTATAAAGGAGGGGGAATTTATATTGACGAAAATTGTCTGCTTCAACCATACTATACTGACACTAACCATGACATACATATTCTGTTTCAGGATAACTCTGCGGTTGTAGCTGGTGGTGATTTGTATGGGTTTATAGATCGTGCCTTCAATTTGATAGATAAAAATATCAGTTCATCAAGTGAAGCAATATATTTGTGCTTCTGTGATCCTGACCATACAAAGATATCATACCATACTTGCCATCATGCTGTAGCACCTGAAC
>NW_003549175.1:0-938 GCF_000090795.2 Amphimedon queenslandica | reverse complement strand
TACAAGTGTAATCGCAAGGGGCATATAGCAAGAAATTGTACGGAGAAAACTCTACGAGCCAAAGAGAATGCAGAGGAAGTCATTTGGCATGGAGAAGGAAAGATCAATGGACACAATGTGAAGCGAATTCAGATAGACAGCGGAGCATCAAGGACTGTGGTTGATAGGAAGTTTGTAGCATTGAAAGACATAGAGAAGGAGACGATTGGAGTTACTTTTGGGAATGGAACTTATGGGGAGTATCCACTAGCATCAGTTCGGATAACATTTGATGGAGAGGATTACCAGGTGAAAGCAGCAGTAGTACAAGGACTAGCAGAAGATGTACTGTTGGGAAGGGATGTACCACTACACAAACATATGGCAAAGCGATTACCAAAATCAGAACAGATAGAGCTACTGAAACAACTGGCTAAAGAGCATCAGATTGATATTGGAGAGATTAAAGAGTCAGAAGATGAATCAGCATTAGCAGTGATGACAAGAGCTCAGAGAAGACAGATTCAAGTTGATATGGAGCAGCATTCAGAAGAGCATCAGCCATTACCCGAAAGATCAGAGGAGCAAAGTGAAGCCATGGAGCAAGAGACAAGAGAAGAGAGTGAACTGGAGGAGACAAGACTGGAAGATGAAGATCTAGGAGTACAGTTTCCATTTGAGGAGGAGCTATTTCAACCTACAACTCGGACGAAGATATATCAGACTAGAGGAGAGAAGAGAAGACAAAATCAGAAGAGAAACAGAATAGAAAGTACCAACCAGACTAAACAACTGATAATGGACCAGGAGAAAGATTGCGAGATTCAGTCATGAATAAAGAAGGAGGATCCATCACGTATAGTTCGGAAGGAAGGAGTAATTTGTCGTACATGGAGACCCAAGGACTCACCAAGTACCACATATGAACAGATTGTTCTACCAGCACAGTATCGGAATAA
>NW_003549174.1:5689-7244 GCF_000090795.2 Amphimedon queenslandica | reverse complement strand
ATCTCATTGGTAATAATTTTTGTACAATAATTATTGTTATAATTTTCATTTAAATCCTTCAACAAATATTTTAAAATTTATTTAATGCAAGCTTGAGAGTTTTTATTGCTTGAAGTCGACAATGTAGATTTTAATTTCCGGATTTTCCGCATAGATTAGCCCATTAGATCTATTTCTATTTCTAGCCGCACCTACTCCTCTACAGTCTGGAATAGCTGTGTTTACTACACAGACAGGCATCATGTATCTTCTTTTGCTTTGCTTCTTTCCTTCTGTTATCCTCCTTGCTGGAGTCAGTGGATTCAACTTGGATCCATCCTCTCCCACTCTTGTATTTTCTAGCGGCGGCGGTGAGGAATTGTTTGGATTTTCTGTGGCGCAGCATCGCACAACTGGCGGAGCACACTCGTGAGTACACCATAGACATCAGTGTGGCCATAGATATGACTAATAATGAGTGTAAAATGTCTCTCTTGTATTTATTGTTTTAATTAAGTGTCATTTAGAGTCTACTTATTAATTAACAACTTGTATTTTTATAATAATGATACTGTCATTATTTTTATTGTTTATTAGATCTAGTGTACTTTTAGTTACATAATTTTAATTCGTACACTAAAATTATGCAGCCCAATGTAACAAACTGTTATTAATTCAGACACTTTAATATTGCAATTAAATTCCACACTGTAGCCTTGCATACATACATTTCCCTATTTTTGTTTGGCATCTATTGATAAGTATCTAATTTAGAAGTTTATAGAATGACATTGTTTGTCCAATACACAATATGAGCCTCTTTGAAGCTGTATACTGACATGAATGCTTGAAATACTTGTGTTCATTCGTGTAAGCAAGGTTATAATTGTCCTTTTTGTAAGAGTACACGAGTTGCATATTTTACATGGTTGATAAGTATGAGTGGTTAATGATTTGTACTCTAGCTCCCACTTTTCCTACATTTCTCTCTCTTTCTCTTCCCTTTTGCTTTCTCTCTCTCTCTCTCTCATAACACTTTGTTCAATCCACTTGACATCTTTGTTCCTGCTTCACACTTGCTATTTAATAATAATGTTAGCAGCTCATCTTTTGTGTAAGGCTATCTGACCTTTATTCTTTATCATGTCCCAACACTTGTTTACCATTGAGTGCTACATTGTCTACCACTCCTCCCCCTCCTCCTCCTCCTCTCTCTCTCTCCTTAATCTCTGTTTCTCTTGGAGTCAATTACTAACTAATTGGGTGTGTGCATTGACTAATGGTCTGTGCAATGTAGGTGGTACATTGTTACGATGCTGCCTGTTTACTCATATAAATCCATGTTATCCTTCTACAGGGAGAGTAGTAATGATTTATTACATTGTGTGTTATTATATGGATGTTTGCATATATGTACAACCAAGAGTACAACAGATACACATCATATTGTTTGTAGATTTTTTGCCTACTTGCCTCCTAAGCTTGCCAATCATTACCCACTCCATTAGCTAATATTGCATTATTCTAATTGGTTAATTTTTTATTTAATTTATTGTTTTAGGTTATTTGTAGGTGC
>NW_003549174.1:0-1964 GCF_000090795.2 Amphimedon queenslandica | reverse complement strand
ATCAGCTGTGGTCTAATACAGTGTACAATTGAATACATTGCAGCTCAATCCTCTGACAGTACAACTGCGACCACACCTGTCCAAATATCATTGTTTGCAACACTATGGGTAAGAAGATGAAAGGAGAAAAGAGAGAGTCCATTACTTTTAATTCACAGAGTCCATCCGTTCGTGAAGATAAGAACATCAGTGTGTTTACTAGAGTTGAGAGTGCAACAGAATATCCTGAAATACTGACCAATGGAAGCACCACTCAAACCAGAGTAAGCTAATTTTATTTATTTTTGCACAAATTGTTTTATTTTTATTAAACTTTTTTTAGAATTTTATCAACGTGCAGTTAGGCGTGCAAGAAGTAATTGTGGACTGTGTAGATCCGTGGATACTTGCACTCTCTGTCATAGTCGGTCTATTGGTTGCACTCCTTATACTCATTGCTGCTTCTATTGTGAGTAGAAGTATTATATAATACTCATGTTTGCATTGCTTTCTTTTGTTGCTTAGTCCACATTTGTTGGTCATGGATACTTCAAGAGAAAGAAGAACGAAGAGCTTCGGAAGCGTTGGAGGGAGATCCAGGAAACTGATGGGAGTCTTGGTGCTAGAGTCATACCACCACTAGGTAAGTGTGGATATCGTATGATGTGTTAAGTGATTGCGTTATTTTTGTGATTGTAGAGTCCTTTGCAGCTCCTTCCAGCAGAAAAGCAAGTAAAGATGATGAAGCAAAGGTAAGATGAAAAGAGTAGTTGAAACAGTACTTTTATTCAATTTCTTAGGATAATGATAATGGCAGTCTCCGTCCACCAAGATACAGTGATCTTGGCCCTATAACTGAGAGTTTAGCAGCTGCAGCAGTAGCAGGAGGTTTGCCTAATGACGAAGACGAATTAGAAACAGAAATATAATTGAGAACAATTATCATTATTAAAATGAAAAAAACTGCATAACAGATAATACAATATCCCCCAATCATAATAGATCAGATTTATTATAAATATTAGAAACATTGATTGATTATTATACTCAAAATCTGAAACTACATTTTTTTTCTAAACCGGATGTGATGCATGGAATGATATTAATTAATTAATACACATCCGGTTTCCTCCTTAAGTACAAAATGGCAGCTAACTCGTTGTCTCCCCAAGAGTTCTCCCAGAGAAAACTGGAGAATTTGTATAGGAAAACCTGCAGCCGACTCTATCCTATAAAAGAGGGAATTAAACTACTGCAAGAGGCCGTGCTATTGAGGAAAGTATTCCTGAGCGCGTGTCTTTATGCTGCTATACATTTTGTCTTCTGGTCAGTAAGGAAAAGAAGGGGGGACTGTTTTAAATTTCAATTTTTAGGAACCTTTATTATCTTAATGACAATTGCTTCTCATTCCTGGGACGTTTGCTGTTTTGGGTCCTACTGATTGATGGTTTCTGGGTCATAGCAACTAGAGATAAGACCGTACCAGGTCAGGACTCCTCTAGACTGAGATTGAGGCTGAGGAGGAAGAGAGAGCAGACAAGTTACGTGTCTTTTGAGAAAGCAGTTATGAAGAACACCAAAAAGCTTGAGTGAGTTTGAATAATATAATCTATCACATTAGTATACGTTCATTCTCTCTCTCTTTATTTCTCAGGGTAGGTGAGGTGGCTGAATTTGAAGTTGTTTGTCTTTGGATAGCAATATCTCTAATGTGGATGGACAATGTTCAACTGGCAATGAGACACTGGAACAGGGAGCAGCCATACATGGTAGGCCGACACTCAGCTGTACAATATCTTAGTGTCCTCCTTTCTTGACAGCTAACAGTTCTATTACTTGTCGGTGGTCTTGTGACATGTTTGCTTGGATACTTTATCGATTTTGTATTGCTGGTCTATATAATTGGTAAGATAAATCATTCTAAATAGTGACATTATTTATTTTATTTTAGTTATGCTTCTTCTCCTTTGGCCTGTGCTGTCTTA
>NW_003549173.1:6085-7246 GCF_000090795.2 Amphimedon queenslandica | reverse complement strand
GGCGTCAACTCCGCCCTCTAAAATGGACTTGAGATCCTTGACAGTACCTACAAATGGAACACAAAAATGCAAAATTAGATCAATAATGACACTTAAAAACGGTTAAATGAAGTGACAAAAGGCCAAAATGCCATATTAGATGGGACGCATGACTCCGCCCCCCACGATGACCTCTTCTAAACCTGAGGCACATACAAGTCCATTAAATATTTGTAAAATTATCTCAATATCATGTGTGCCTTACCTTTAATGTTCATTCATGTAAATGTGAAGACAAGGCGTCAACTCCGCCCTCTAAAATGGACTTGAGATCCTTGACGGTACCTACAAATGGAACACAAAAATGTAAAATTAGATCAATAATGATCGAAATTACTCTTAAAAACGGTTAAATGAAGTGACAAAAGGCCTAATCGCCATAGTAGATGGGATGCATGACTCCACCCCCCACGATGACCTCTTCTGAACGTGAGGCACATACAAGTCCATTAAATATTTGTAAAATTATCTCAATAGCATGTGTGCTTTACCTTTAATGTTCATTCATGTAAATTTGATGACAATTTGTCAACTCCGCCTACAAAAAAGGACTTGAGATCCTTGACGGTACCTACAAATGGAACACAAAAAATGTAAAATTAGATCAATTATGATTCAAATTACCCTTAAAAATGGTTAAATAAAGTGACAAAAGGCCAAAACGCCATATTACGTTCTGATATAGCTCCACCCACCTCCTCTGCTCCATTCAGACTGATATCTGGTTGCTGCTGCTTATCTGATGAGAATATGATCCCAGCAGATGAATTCACACTTACTCCTTTATTACAGTCACCTGCAACTTTCCCTCCATTAATCTTAGTACACATTCCATTAGTATCACCATCATTGGAATCATCACTATCAGTAGTGGTGGTGTTGGTTGATTCTAATGCCAGTATCATTGCCAGTAGTGTTTCCATTGCTAATTATGTTGGTTGATGATATCGTGTGATAAGAGCGGGGGAATGCTTGCTGTAATAATATTTAGCAAATACCCCGTACTATAGTACAGGGTAATTGGCTAAGCTTAATAACAGCTGATGGCTGACATACCTTAGCAAGTAGTTTGCTCAGTCTCTCGCACACGTTAGTACAGTAGGTACTGCAATCATAATTAAC
>NW_003549173.1:0-1235 GCF_000090795.2 Amphimedon queenslandica | reverse complement strand
GTCTGTTGAGGTCCCATCAAATGCACTTTGCTGAAATATCTGGCAAATATTGTGGGAACAGAAACACATGCTAACAAACGTTGTGGTAAGACACAATGCACACTATAGTACATTACATATATATACACACATGTACATGTAAAGAGAGTAGGATATGTCTTTTGGTCAGTAATTTATTGTGTCATTTATTGTACAGGAGAATGGAAAGACAAATACTTACCAATTAATGATAAAAGAAATGCCTAATTTGAAGAAGTAAGTATAGCATCAGCATCGTATACTTAAATTACTATCTCTGTCTCGCTCTCTTAATACAGTGAATTACACTTATTTTCATAATCAAGAAGCAGTGAGACCTTGTTTTATGTACATTCAATTATTCTATTTTGTATTTATTAGGATGTGTCAAGATGAACTCATACAATGAAACATTTTATATAATTTCTGTACTTGTTGGATGGGCTGAAGCATTCATAATGGTATGTGATACATACACGTATGTAATGTACATGTATTTGAGTGAATGGAACACTTTTTAATTCTAATGGAACTGAATTGTCACATGTCTATGTCACTGACTCACTGATTGAGTAGAGCACAAGTACATGTATACATGAATGCAGTTGACTAGTTACATCATTATGTTTCAAACCCATTACCGATGAGTACTGACAATTATTAATTGTGTTATAAGTTTGAATTACCATTACATTCACTCCCTCTTTTTGTCCTTTCTGTTTCTCTATCTTTTTAGTGTCTCCATATCTTGTTATGCCAAGCTTAGGACTGATGTCATCATTAATAAGTCTTAGATTCAAGCAAGTTCAAGTCGTATTTACCTCTTCATATTTGAGTGAAAAGACATCAAGATCACATTACAAACATTGTTCTTTTTTAATAAAAATAATTTTCATAAATTGTCTTACAAATGCAGCGAATGAACAGCAATATACGGCAGCGTATTATAATGCAAACACAATTAAAGTCCATATGAACTGATGGCAAATCATTCTACACATCTATCAATGCTATGCAGCAACAGAAATGTCAAAGCTGTCTATAGGGAAGATCATTTTGATCCAGGAAAAGAGAATTTTTACACATTGGCTCACTACAGAAGTTGGATTATAATGAAGAATTTTTTCAAGTGTGTTAGCAGTCTAAATCTGATTGTTGTTTGGCATCAATAGGTAGACATGCACAATTGCTTGTTATAAAAAATTAAAGTGCTAAAT
>NW_003549172.1:5689-7251 GCF_000090795.2 Amphimedon queenslandica | reverse complement strand
TATATATTATGTCACATAAATAATTTATAGCATAATACCGTATAGCGGGAAATTTTGGAGGGAATTAAATTTGGCAAATCGGTATTTTGATAGCCATTTGCCAAAAATAAAAAATCCGCCATTTTGAGCCATTATGCACATGCTCAATGTCACGTGGTCACAAATTTGTCAATGTAATCATTTTTCCAACTTTTATTAAAAATTATAATTATTATTCTTACTTCATTCGTTATACCATACACCACAATGGCTGCTGCTGCATTTCTGTAATACATTGGTAATAGTGACCGATACTAATTAGAAGAGATAAAAAAGAATAAAAATAATAAATAAAATATATTTATTGTGTGACTCACTCTCTCCTGTCAAGCTGTATCCCATATTTGAAACTTGATTGTGCTGTTGTCAACTGTTAGACTTTTCGACATAAAAGAAGCTCTGGAATACAAATACATGTAACGTCTCATAAATACAAGTACCATATAGCAGGAAATTTTAGAGGGAGTAAAATTTAGATAATTGCTAAATTCTGGGTGATCGTCAAATTTTAATTTGGTGAATTTGTAGCCACGTGCCATTGAGCATGTGTATTATTGCTGAAAATGGCAGATTTTTATTATGGCGCATTGCTATCAAAACGCCAATTTGCCAAATTTAATTTCCTCCAAAATCTCCCACTATACAGTATTATTTTGATAAAATAATTTTAATGCTTTACAAATACATGTACATTTAACATCTGATAAAATACATTAAACACTCAAGAAATAACAAACTACATAAACAGATTATACTACAGGACATGATACTCCCCCACATATTAACACATTATCATATTTCATTGAGTAAACGACTAAAAGCTGACCTCAAATGACTGCCATATTTTAATAGACAACTCCCTTGGAAAAATACATTAAATTCACTAAATTAAAATTATTATTGGGCGAAGCCCACTAGTTCAAGTAGAGTATGTTTGTTTGTACACGTACGTCACCCCTATTTATCCGTATGAAAAATTTTCCTATTTTAATAACCTAATCTTAATCTTCTTTGAAAACGGGCGTGGTCACAGTGAAATAAAATGGCGCCAGGTCAAGGTCATGTTCTTGACCTTACAAGTTACAAGTCACTCACTTGAGTCAGCAAGAATGCAAGAGAAGTCTCTACTACTTTCCAAATACAGCAAGGAAGATTAAGAAGGCAGATATGCCACAGTTGTGAGCTTGTAAAGCCTCCACAACTACTGACATAACCTATGACTGCAGTTACTGTCTCTGGCTTCCAACACAACTTTTTTGCTGCAGAATGTGATAAACTGATAAAGAAAATTTGTATTTCCAAGCATGATGACTTCATTACAAAATACTGTATTTACTCATGTACATGTACAATAATGTAGCTCTATACCATATAACCTTTAAAATATAGCGTGGCTAGGGGGCTGAGCCCCTTAATGTTTTACATTCGTCTAGTTATTATTATTGTATTGTGGTATTATTATAATTCCTTTAGTGTGGTATGTGTGGTTTATTATGACACTTAGTATACATGCATACAATAAC
>NW_003549172.1:0-2308 GCF_000090795.2 Amphimedon queenslandica | reverse complement strand
ATATCATTAATGAATATACAACAACTGAAAGAAGCTTCAATTACTCTTAGTATGTATTACATTATATTAACATAATGACTAGTACTGGTATTTTAGGAAAGGATCAGTCTACACAATATATGGATCCACCAAAAGGACCAGTTTATGTAGCTATTATTGACTGGGAGGCAAGGAATAGTACTCAGCTTTCAATCATAAAAGGAGAGAAACTTGAGATCAAGAAAGAGTGTACTAATGGATGGTGGCTAGCAAGATCATTAGATACTGATCATGAAGGATTTGTTTATATTAATCATATTAAAAAAGATGAAGAGAGTGAACTGTCAACATTGGAATCACTTGAACTATTTCATTATGCAATGACAGAAAATGTTGACATACCTATAATCAAGGAAATTAAGATGAGGAGCAACGTTGAGAGAGCAAGTCTCTTTTTATCATTAATTAAACAAGATTCAGTTCTGCTAGATCAACTTAGGAAAAAAGAAGATGGTAAGATATATTTATATGTACTAATAATCTATAGAGTATTTTGAGGGTATTAGATATTGTCCATGATCTGCATATTTTATGCTATACCCTACAGCCGGAAATATTGGCGAGGAATTAATATTGGCGGATTGGTGGTGGGCAAAAAATCGCCAAAATAATATCTGCCAAATTTTGTTAATCTATTTTGGGCACCGGGCATGGTTGTTCATTACGTCATCTTGTCTTCACATGCCATCACACTAAGTACAAGAAATTGAACAAAGATGCTGTGTTATTTCAAAACTTCACCTATTGTTTGGGTCCAAAAGGATTTAGAAACATGATGCCCTTGAATACAACTCTCAATCGTTACTTCACAAGCTTCATCATCCTCGAGCTTTTGGTCGGCCACGTTTAGCTCTCTTTTAATTAGTTTAAAGGCGTGGTGTAACAATTAATATTTTCTAATTTTAATTTAAAAATTAATTTCAAGTCGTAATCACCAAATTAAAGTACCGCCAATCACATTTTTTGACAAATCGCCAAATAAAACTCTCGCCAATATTTCAGGCTGTACGGTATTTTGAAAATCAATATAATTTTGGTTCCAGTACACAAATTTTTATACATTATAAAATTCACAAAAAATAACCAGCTATACAGAAGTGTTGCTTGCCTTAGTCATTAAAAATATGGTAGTAGAGAATTATACTTGATAATACAGTAATTAATTATAATTGTTTATGTATTCAGGAAAACCTAAAGCAATTAGGTGGTATGATGATGGTGTTGAACTGACCTCTCCATCTTTAATACAATGTCAAGAAGTAGTTTCTCTATTAACATACAAACATAGGAGCATTGTCATCAAGGAATCATCTCCTGACATTGTGTGTGATCTGTTGCCAGTTTTATTACAAAATGAAAAGGTGAAACATTTGACAATAGAAGACACTCAACTAACACAGGACTGCATCTCATCCTTATGTAACTTACTGGCTAATAATAAATCATTATTAGATTTATTTTTTACTAACTGTTCCATTGATGACAAAGCAGTTGCTGATATTACAAACGTACTACATACACACAATAACACACTTTTAGGATTAGTCTTCTTTAATAATCCTCGTATTACTTCAGTTAGTGCTCAGTCTCTTTCTGAACTAATTATCAACAATTCAACATTAACTAAATTAGAAGTAAGAGGCACTTCAGTATCATCTGATGGAATATTACTAATTCTTCAATCTTTAACAATTAATAAAAATATAAAGCTCTTTCTAAGTATGAAAGACAAAGACACATGCACAGAATACCATGACTATAACACTCTAAAAGATAGATTAATATTTATGTAATTAATTAATAATAATTGTATTTCGCTTTTTTATTGACGATGCTGACTCATCAATTATATCATAATAATTAATTTAAACACAAAATAATTAACGAAGTGATTTATGATAAACACGTACAAAAACAAGTAAATACAAAATAATAATAATAATAATAATAATAATAATAATAATAATAATAATTGCGTTCACCCATTTTAATAATAAATTATTATTGCAATCAAAGACAATTAAAATAAAATAGAAGAGAATAGTACAACCAGCTTATTGGGCAAGCAGTACATGTGTCAGTTGTTATTAAAATAATAATAATAATAATAATAATAATCATTAATTTATTATCTTATTATAACTGAACTATTATGATGGTCCTTTGTCCCCTCCCCCTCCTCCACAGCATCCTCCCTTAGCACTTGGTGTATCAGTCTGTCTTAAGAGAGAGGCACCAGCTGGTAAACTAGTTAAACAATCTGGTGGTA
>NW_003549171.1:2476-7252 GCF_000090795.2 Amphimedon queenslandica | reverse complement strand
TAGAGAGTACATGTAAGTCATAATGTGTACTATTATTTACATTTTATCCTTAATCTGTCTATCTGTCTTTCTCTCTGATATCAATCAACAATAATTAATCTGTTGTCTTGGTCACACAATAGGAAGTAAGTCATAATATGTACTATTATTTACATTTTATCTTTAATCCGTCTTTCTCTCTGATACCAATCAACAATAATTAATCTGTTGTCTTGGTCACACAATAGGAAGTAAGTCATAATGTTTACTATTATTTACATTTTATCTTTAATCCGTCTTTCTCTCTGATACCAATCAACAATAATTAATCTGTTGTCTTGGTTACACAATAGTTGGTAAGTCATAATGTGTACTATTATTTACGTTTTATCTTTAATCCGTCTTTCTCTCTGATACCAATCAACAATAATTTATCTGTTGTCTTGGTTACACAACAGACAGTAAGTCATAATGTGTACTATTATTTACATTTTATCTTTAATCTGTCTTTCTCTCTGATACCAATCAACAATAATTAATCTGTTGTCTTGGTCACACAATAGGAAGTAAGTCATAATGTGTACTATTATATACATTTTGTCTTTAATCTCTCTTTCTCTCTGATACCAATCAACAATAATTAATCTGTTGTCTTGGTCACACAATAGGAAGTAAGTCATAATGTGTACTATTATTTACATTTTATCTTTAATCTGTCTTTCTCTCTTATACCAATCAACAATAATTAATCTGTTGTCTTGGTTACACAATAGAGAGTAAGTCATAATGTGTACTAGCTATTATTTACATTTTATCTTTAATCTGTCTTTCTCTCTGATAACAATCAATAATAATTAATCTGTTGTCTTGGTTACACAATAGGAAGTAAGTCATAATGTGTACTATTATTTACATTTTATCTTTAATCTGTCTTTCTCTCTGATACCAATAAACAATAATTAATCTGTTGTCTTGGTTACACAATAGACAGTAAGTCATATTGTGTATTATTATTTACATTTTATCTTTAATCTGTCTTTCTCTCTGATACCAATAAACAATAATTAATCTGTTGTCTTGTTCACGTACAATAGAGAGTAAGTCATAATGTGTACTATTATTTACATTTTATCCTTAATCTGTCTTTCTCTCTGATACCAATCAACAATATAATTAATCTGTTGTCTTGGTCACGCAATAGGCAGTAAGTCATAATGTATACTATTCTTTAAATTTTATCTTTAATCTGTCTTTCTCTCTCATATCAATCAACAATAATTAATCTGTCGTCTTGGTCACACAATAGTTAGTAAGTCATAATGTGTACTATTATTTACATTTTATCTTTAATCTGTCTTTCTCTCTGATACCAATCAACAATAATTAATCTGTTGTCTTGGTTATACAATAGATAGTAAGTCATAATGTGTACTATTATTTACATTTTATCTTTAATTTGTCTTTCTCTTTGATATCAATCAACAATAATTAATCTGTTGTCTTGGTTACATAATAGGCAGTAAGTCATAATGTGTACTATTATTTACATTTTATCTTTTAATCTGTCTTTCTTTCTGATACCAATCAACAATAATTAATCTGTTGTCTTGGTCACGCAATAGAGAGTAAGTCATAATGTGTACTATTATTTACATTTTTATCTTTAATCTGTCTTTCTCTCTGATACCAATCAACAATAATTAATCTGTTGTCTTGGTTACACAATAGATGGTAAGTCATAATGTGTACTATTATTTACATTTTATCTTTTATCTGTCTTTCTCTCCGATATCAATCAACAATAATTAATTTGTTGTCTTGGTTACACAATAGGCAGTAAGTCATAATGTGTACTATTATTTATACATTTTATCTTTTAATCTGTCTTTTTTTCTGATATCAATCAACAATAATTAAACTGTTGTCTTGGTCACACAATAGGCAGTAAGTCATAATGTGTACTATTATTTACATTTTATCTTTAATATGTCTTTCTTTCTGATACCAATCAACAATAATTAATCTGTTCTCTGGTTACACAATAGTTGGTAAGTCATAATGTGTACTATTATATACATTTTATTTTTAATCTGTCTTTCTCTCTGATACCAATTAACAATAATTAATCTGTTTTCTTGGTCACACAATAGGCAGTAAGTCATAATGTGTACTATTCTTTAAATTTTATCTTTAATCTGTCTTTCTCTCTGATATCAATCAACAATAATTAATCTGCTGTCTTGGTCACACAATAGGAAGTAAGTCATAATGTGTACTATTATTTACATTTTTATCTTTAATCTGTCTTTCTCTCTGGTACCAATCAACAATAATTAATCTGTTGTCTTGGTTATACAATAGATGGTAAGTCATAATGTGTATTATTTACATTTTATCTTTAATCTGTCTTTCTCTCCGATATCAATCAACAATAATTAATCTGTAAATTGTCTTGGTTACACAATAGGCAGTAAGTCATAATGTGTACTGTTATTTACATTTTTTCTTTTAATCTGTCTTTCTTTCTGATACCAATCAACAATAATTAATCTGTTGTCTTGGTCATGCAATAGAGAGTAAGTCATAATGTGTACTATTATTTACATTTTTATCTTTAATCTGTCTTTCTCTCTGGTACCAATCAACAATAATTAATCTGTTGTCTTGGTTACACAATAGATGGTAAGTCATAATGTGTACTATTATTTACATTTTATCTTTTAATCTGTCTTTCTTTCTGATATCAATCAACAATAATTAATCTGTTGTCTTGGTCACACAATAGGAAGTAAGTCATAATGTGTACTATTATTTACATTGTATCTTTTAATCTGTCTTTGTCTCTGATATCAATCGACAATAATTAATCTGTTGTCTTGGTCACACAATAGGAAGTAAGTCATAATGTGTATTATTATTTACATTAATTTTGACGACCTTGTTACCACCTTGTTACAACCTTGGGGCTTCGCCCCAAGGTTGTTTCTAAGATTGAATTCAGCCCCCGCATTGTATAATAAATAATGGATTTTATGTCAAAACGCTTATATTTCTTCTTATCTTCTATACATGTTGTATTGGAGAAATAACAATTATGACTCACTTAGCAACGCTCTACCCAGCCCCTCCCCCACTCACGTAAAATGGGTATGGCCACAGCAACAAAATGGCAGCTTGGAAGCACGCTTGTTATTTTTAATCTGTTTTTCTCTCTGATATCAATCAATAAACTATTGTCTTGGTTACACAATAGGAATTAAAGGCTAGTTTACAATATGACATTTGTACCATCAACTTTTAATAAAAAACGTGGCTGATTTGACCTTTGGATGCATGCTTTCTGTTAGAATAAAACCAGATTCTATTCCTGCATCAATGTAACATCAGGACTTGCATAATATTGTAAACCGCCTTAAGTCATAATGTGTACTATAATTTACATTTTCTCTTTAATCTGTACAAGATTTGCGAAAACATTAATATTGGCGATTGGTGGTTCTATGAAGAAATCGCCAATATAAAATCCACCAATTTCTTTCCACAGGCAATTTTGCTAAATAAGATTACTTCCACCAATAAATCATCTTGTACAGTAATCTGATCTTTCCTTTGATATCTATCAACAATAATATCTGTCTTGCAATAGTTGGTGAGCTACTTTCATGTTTAATCCCAATCTGACTCATTGACGCATACTCCCATTTGTTTATATAGCACTTCCAGTATTGATACTAGCACATGAAAAGCAATGCATCATATTGATAACCCACCATAAGGGTCTCATTTACACTAAAACACAAGAAAATGCATATCAAATCCGAACGAAAGAAAAATGAATACCAAAACGGATACTTCTATAAACAAATGATTTTATTTCTTAAATTTTTTTCTGAGGTCCAAATGCCATTAAGAAATAGACGACCAGGCTTTTTTTTAAGGAAATATGGTAATATGATAAGTATTACCATACCATTACCATGATAGCATTGATAGCTATTGTATACCATGATAGCTATTGATTTTGAAGCTTAATTATGTGTCTGGCATCATAAGGATATTTGGAATCCTAAATCCCAATTTGCATTGTTGCATTTGCTTATGCACCTGCTATGTTGTCTAAAATTTTCATTTATTTTATGTACTAGCAGTCCTATTTTATTTAAATTAATTACCACACACACACACACATACGATGACATCATTCCTTTGATATTGTCAGGTTTATATTTTTTATTATGATCCTGTTTAGTATGATCATTGATATAACACACACACACACGCACACACACCACAGAAATTTTTGTGCATCTGTCTAACTTAGAGGGTCCAACATGGCTTTGGTTTTTACGACCTGGGGTAAAGTCCCCAGGTCGTTTTTATAATTGATTTCACCCATGTGCAATGTATATAATGTCAAAAAGAAGCATTAGAAGGTAGAGAGAGCCTATCATATACCATGAAACTTGTTTCATAAAATTTAGTTTCATGAAACATCTTTATACAGGAGTCAATGGAGTTTGAAACATGTTTCATAAAGTTGAAAAATTTTAGCTTCATGAAACATGTTTCAGCTCCATTGACTCCTGTATAAAAGGTGTTTTATGGTGTATGGTGACCTTTAATGAAAACCCAGCAATGCATGCAAGGTGGTAAAAGCAATATTAGAAATATTTGTACACTTACACACTTGTTTGTAATTTATCTATGTTGAACCGTATTTAATTAATTCTTGCTGAATTTATTTTCGTGAATTTTGAGCCACAAAAATTTTTTGCTACATACATAATACAGTAGTAG
>NW_003549171.1:0-1989 GCF_000090795.2 Amphimedon queenslandica | reverse complement strand
ACATACATAATACAGTAGTAGTTGTACCATAAAAGCAGAAAAAATTTATTGTCTATCTAAGCAGACTTCGCAAAATACTATATTTTTGTTGACTGAATAACACTCGGAATAACATCAATATTATTGTTAGTCTTCACCCTGTCACAACCATTTAGTTTAAATTTTTTTTCAAAATTTTGATCAAATTTTATTCTGCTTTATGGTATGTTGTTTATTTTAGACCGAAAGACGTACAACTAATGCATATAAAAAGGCACTAGCTGAAGGAGCAATGGATGTTGCTTATTCACGTGTTCTCTTTCTGGGTACTGCTGGAGTGGGGAAGACAAGCTTTAAACGTTCTCTTATGAAGTTGCCATGGGAACCTAACACTACCAGTTCTGTCGTATCAGATATTAGTCAAGTTCGTCCATTTACACACGAGTGGCACACACTCAATGAAGATCAATGGAGAGCTGTATCACATGAGGATGAAATCGAAGAGTTAGCTGGTTTGATATTGGCTGTTTATAAGAAAGAACTTGAAGGCTCTGATGCTACTACATATGCTCATGATGAAAGTTCCCAGTCTGTCCCAGAAACTCATAGCAACATTATTCTTGAAGTTGAAAAAATTATATCTGATGCTTTGTCTTACATTAATGAAAATCCCACTTTGCCATTAAAGCCACAGCCATTTCTTCATTTTTGGGATTGTGGTGGTCAGCCGCCTTTTCTTGAAATTTTGCCAGTTTTTCTTACCTCTCGCACATTATTCTTTCTTATTTTTGATGCAGAGAAAGATTTAAAATCCAACTGGAAATCGGTCATTAATATTGAAGGTGAGACGATTGGCCAAGAGGAGGTTCCTGTGGCGACACTTGATTACATGCTCAATTGGATGGCTAGCATTCATGGTCACTTAATGTCATATGATGATGAAGGAGGTTTTTGTGAGTTTCCATGAATGTATTGTATTGGCACTCATGGTGATCGTGTAAAGGACAGAAAATTTAAAATAAAAAGGGGACTAGAACAGCATTATCAGGGTAAAGATTATAGAGTTTTAATTGAAGATACAGTAATTGTTGATAACACCTCTTCTGGGAAAGGCAAGGCTGAAGATCCATCTCTTCAAGATTTAAGAAAAGCTGTCATTAAATTTACACAAGAAGCACTTAAGAAAGAAACACCTCTTAGTTGGATTCTTTTTCGAAAAGTCATTCAAGTTCTGAGCAAGAAGTATAATGTCATTAGTTTAGAAAATGCTTGTATCATTGGAGCTGCTAGTAATATTCCACCTGAAGATGTACCTGATGTCCTCATGTTTTATCATGAACTGGGCGTGTTGCTGTTTTACCCTCAAATTGATGGTATGAAGGATATGATAATTATCAATCCAAGTTATATTGTAGATGCCCTTGGAAAAATTTTTCCATTAAGTGTCAACCCTGACCAAGGCAGGCACTGCAAAGAATGGAAGTTGTTTCGTGAGTTTGGGATCCTTGTTCAACCACTTTATGTAGAGCTATGGAAAGAATATAAAGATACATCATCAGAAATTTTTCTTAAGGTACTTGTTCATTTCCGCATTGCTGTTGAAGTTAAGACAGATAAATATCCTCCTCCTTCCAAGCAATATTTCATGCCACTTGTTCTCAAATCAACAAAAGTTAACAGCAGCTCATTGACTGTACCTTCAGATTCCATTCAAGCAGCACCACTTCATATTACCTTCAATAGTGGATATATACCTCCTGGTTTCTTCACTCGTTTTGTGGTTGTACTCACAAGCAAAATGGAACTTTGTTTTGAAAAAGATATTGGCATCTACAGAAACCGTGTCACATTCCGTTATCAGGATCCCAACAGCACCACTATTGAGCATGTAATAGTCACTGATTGTACTGATGTCATTCAGATTGATGTACAGCATCATCATCTCAATCAAGAAGTAGTTTCCTTCACAAAAATTTGTCAAAATATTCAAGTTCTTTTAGAAGATGCAGC
>NW_003549169.1:5694-7258 GCF_000090795.2 Amphimedon queenslandica | reverse complement strand
AAAATAAAGCTCGTGCAGAGATAAATGCTACAGAGAAGTTCCAAGAAGGCCTTTATTGTTCTGTCAAGAAGTAAAAGAGAGGGATAGAGTTTGATCTCCCAGCAAACGAGCAAAACGCGCATCCGTCCCTGGTAGATCCCATAGATCTTACAGTAAATATAGCACATATTATATGAACCATGGTTTCTCGGTGAGTATCAGTAATGTAAGACCTTCGCCCCTCGATGTCTGCCCTCGGCTTCGCCTCGGGCAGACATCTCGGGGCTCAGGTCTTACATTACTGATACACACCTCGAAACCATGGTTTATATAGTACGTACATGCATGTATGTCCTACCAGTTGTTCCTTGTCTTAATATCCATACACTCAATATTGCACTGTTTCCTCCATCAGCCTCCATTACACAAGAATATCGTCCAGTGAATCTACTCAGTTCATCACCAGTGAGGTTTATGAACAATGATATGTAAGAGAAAATGGATGAACTGCCTCTTTTGGTAATAGTAATCTCATCAGTGGATTCTGATAGCTGCGTTTCGTCATGTAGTATCCAAGACGAAGAGTTAGGATATTTCAGGATATTCCCGTGACATGCAAGAGTCCCAATTTCACCAGTTGAGTCATTGATTTCAATTATACTGTTGTTAATTAATGGGCGGAGATTATACGTCAATCCATAACCTGTTAAATATGATACGTGTACAGTGTATATACTGCAGTAGCATTCAGTGAAATATCAGTATATACACAATAATAGAATTTCACTAATGTACATGTACTTGTGTACATTAAACTTATAATTCCTCAATTTCACTGCTTAATTTCCTCTGCCTCTCCCTCTCTCCCTCCCTCCCCTCTTCCTCCCTCCCTCCCTCCCTCTCCTCCTCACCAGTAATATTCCCAAAGTACTTGGTTCCGGTCCCAATGGTTACATTACTATTATTATTATTATTATTAGATACTATTCTACAGTGGACAGTGTCCCAACAGAATGAAGGGGTTGATAGAACTGGTACATCAAGGGCTGATAATAGACCACTGGATATTAACTGATCCATTCCCATACTTTCATTACTGGTACCAGAACAGCCTCTGTACCTAAAATAATAATAATAATAATAATAATAATAATAATAATAATAATAATAATAATGATGATAATAATAATAATAATAATAATAATAATAATAATAATAATAATAATAATAATTTGGTATATTCAGTATTCATTATCATTGTTATTATTTACCATTCATGGAGTAATGGTTCTTGATGAATTTCATTAAGTATACATTTGAATCTGATCCAAGTACCAGCTGGATAGGCTGGACCAGGAGGATCTGTCACTATGGTAACATTAGCACCATCTGAAGCACAGCAAGAAACTAAAAATAAAAAAGGAAAATTAATATTAATATAATAACTAAAAAAATAACTTCAACATACAGTAATTTATACTAATACAATAACAATCACAATTATCATGTACACATACTTACCAGTGAAGCAGTAAATGGAGAGGACACTGATCAATAGATTCAAAGGAGACATTACAGGAGAGAG
>NW_003549169.1:0-952 GCF_000090795.2 Amphimedon queenslandica | reverse complement strand
TGCAGTTATATGTACCTGAACTCGCAGTTGGTAACATAGCACTTCCTTTAGACTGCTCTTGTTCTAACAGACAAATAAATAATAACAATGATGACATATGTACAGTCGTACACACGTGTATAATGTGCACATACATGTTTATACATTATCATTACCTGAAAGAGTCAAATCACTTAACTTGACAGCAGCAACTTCTTCTGGAGCCTCTGTGAACAACCATCAATACAATTATATTCATTAATATTGTACTTACCAATTGTTTTACTTTTTATTGAAAACATCACATTGCCATCAATAATTAATTCCACAACTTTCTTTGACTTTAGCATTTCTTCATTTTTAGCCACATATTCCTTCATCTCTGCTACCAGCCATTTAGGTATAGTACATACAAAGGTAAGTACACTTTGTCGTACAACCCTCAGTGATATTAATATGCCATGACGGTGAAAAGCATCAGCAAGGAATTGTTGAAACTCCTTTAATGAAGTATTTAAGCTCCAGACAACTTTAAAAATCATCTAAAGATAATTATGGGATTTGTTCTTAAGAGGCTTCAAATTTAGAATGCATTCTTACCTCTCCATGGTCTTCTAATTTTTCATGGTCTTCAATGGCTTGTTGTGCAAAATCTTTAGCTAAAATTTCTTTGTAAAGAACATCAATTTTTCCTGAAAAATTTAAAAGTGTCTGGCTGGCAACAAAATTATATTCCTCAGCAAATAACATTAACGCTCCAAAATTTGAAAGGAAAAAATATTTTCGAAGTAAAGATACCAAACCCAACTTGTTGCGCACTTTCATGATTTCATCTTCTCTATCTGCTCCTTCCCTCTCTCTCCCTTCAAACTGATGGGGTGTCCTTCCGAATAAAAATGCTTTGAAGTCATCCAGCAAATTTCCTTTGATAATTTCATCAGCAAATTTACTCAAAACAAAAGAAAATTTATCA
>NW_003549168.1:5804-7259 GCF_000090795.2 Amphimedon queenslandica | reverse complement strand
AGATCCTTGTTGTCTGGTGATGAGGGATTCATTCCTAGTAGTTGTGTTTACTCAATGTTGGAGTCACTTCAATTGTTAGAGTTTATACTGTCAGTGGAAGAAGTGTCCCTTCCTATTCTACAGAAGATAAGGAATGATTCATCTAGTAATGATGAGAAAGCTTCTCTTTTCTTGGAGACTATTAATGATGATCCTATTATGATATCTGCACTGAGACAAGAAAAGGAACAACATGATAAAAGTAATATTTGTGATTATTGTGACAGTCAGTATAATTATTCATGAACATGTAATGTCATGTGTACATGCATACTTGTGTATGTAGCATGTACAGTTAATGTACATGTAATTTTATACATTATATTCCTGTCCCTACATATGTACACATTACACGTGTGTATGTATTAGTAACGCGGTAGCGTTACTAAGTAGGATTCACCCCCAAACAAAATGGCTGCCACGACTTTTGCAGCCTTGCCTATATACTGGGAAAACGAGCTCCTATGCTTACTAGACTTTATAGAGGACCTTATCTTGACCAGAGGACTCCAATGGTACAACTAGCGTGGCTCTAGACCTTGTCTAAGCGAAAAGCCAAAAATCGGCGAACCGGCCGTTTTGTTCAGCCACCTTTTTTCATCTTCATCATCATCATCATCATCAAGTCCTGTCAATCCAGTTGTCGGTGTGTATCTCAGTATCAGTTGGTGCTACAAGGATAATTCTTACACCAATCTACTCCAACAGTCTATGCGCAGGTCCATGTCCCATCAGATCATTCTTCAAGTAAGGAAAAAGTGATACTGTGACTGCTGGATCTTAGCTACATGCCGCCATTTTGTTAATTAAAGAAGCTTGCCATGTGCTCCAAAATTTGGGTGTGGTCGCGCATGCTTAGATCTGCAGCTCTGGAAGAACTTAAAGGCGGATTTACAATATGACATTAGGCCAGCGTACCGTCAATTTTTAATCAAAAGCGTGGGCGATTTGACCTTTTGACGCATGCTTTCCGCTGGAATAGAACCAGATTCTATTCCAGCGTCAACGTAACGTCAGGACTAGCGTAATATTGTAAATCCGCCTTAAGAAGCAAGTTATCAACTTACTGCAATACTTTAGTGGAGGTTTCCAGCTAAAAGAAGGTATTGATTTTACATGTTACTGTTTTATCAAGTGTGTTATTTTATTTTATTTTAAAAAACAAAAAATTACCGTATAGTGGGAAATTTTGGAGGGAATTAAATTTGGCGAAATTGGCGTTTTGATAGCCATTCGCCAAAATTAAATCCGCCATTTTGAGCCATTATACGCATGCTCAATGCACGTGGCCACCAATTCGCCAAATTAAAATCCGCCAATCACCAAAATTTAGCAATTCGCCAAATTTTAGTCCCTCCAAAATTTCCCGCTATACGGTAATTAATGTTATGACTTATGATAACAGCCTGGAAGAAC
>NW_003549168.1:0-1513 GCF_000090795.2 Amphimedon queenslandica | reverse complement strand
ACAGATACTGTACTGGTACAAATATTTGTGGCGTTAAATTTTCATGATTTTGGGAAAATATCAATTTCATAGTGTTTTAATTTCACGTTTTCTATTTAAAGCACTATAAGGTGTGGTCAAATGAAGAATTTCACTAGTGATGGGCGATATGGCCAATTTTCTTAATTTTCGATAACGATCGATAATGGACTTCTAAAGGAAATATCGATTATTAACAATACGATAACCACACCTTCATTTAGGGGTGTGTCAAGAGTGTGGCTAATGATTTTGGCACTGTACTGGACATGAGAGAAGATCATTTCCATGCTCTTGAGCCTTGTTCTCTTCTTATTGGGGTAGGCTGAGCTAACAACTGGTCAGTTGCCTCTTTCTTGTAGTTCAACAGTGCAATTACTTATTAAAATTAGTTATTTAACCTTAATAAATAGGCATGGTCAATAGATCGATGAAAATTGCATAAAATTTTCGATAATGATTCAAATCGATTCGGTAAAATATCGTTTATATCGATAAAGAATCGATATATCGCCCATCACTAAATTTCACTGAATTAAAACTTCACACAACAAAAATAATGAAAATTAATCCCACGTGATATTTTGTGCCCATACAGTAGTATAAATAAATAATAATTATAGACTAACTTCTTAGAGTCAGGGTCGTGTATCAGTTTACAAAAGATCTACACACAGTAAGACTCCAGTCAGATATGGACGTCACTCCACCGTGCTCCTCTCACTCCTAGATTCTTTAAGGGAATCGAGCACAAGATGAAGATGACCAATCAGCAGATCATGCCAACTTTTTACTGCTTGTCAAATTGTCAATTAACTATTAAAATTTATTACATTTTATAACATCGAGTTGACTGAACCAGTACAGTGCTTTGCAGGTTGCTTGACCCAGTTTCTGCTCACGTGACATTTAATTTTAATTTAATTTAATTTAATTTAATAAAGATTTTACAATAATGAAACAAAGAATAATAGTACAAATGAAAGTAGGAAAATGCGATGAGAGCGCAACATTATTGAAGGGTTGCCAGCAAGCCCTGCTGACACCCTAAATACATAAAAAGCTCATTGGGTAATAATAATAATGGAAAATTGTGAGAGTCTGTGATTGTGAATGATTGATGCATGGAATGAATAAATAATAATATAAATTTGCTAAATTATAATAAAGATATAAAATATAATAATAATAATTATGAGAGACATGTTTACTGAATAATAACAATTAGATAGTAATAATGATAAAGTAAAGAGAAAAAAAAAGAAAAAAAAAAACAAAAAAAAAAAGAAAAAAACGAGACACCTACGGTGCATGGCCTCGCCCCTATAGAGTCAAACACTCACTTCCGGTCACCATCCATTTCCGAACGCGATTTCTTCTAAACTAGACTTCTTTTACCTACAACTTTGGCATTGCTGCAAAGCTTAGACTTAGTAGATCAAGGTGGTGTGTCTTTGAAACAGCTTAAGTATCTTTGCAATTTTTTACAAAGCAT
>NW_003549167.1:6236-7259 GCF_000090795.2 Amphimedon queenslandica | reverse complement strand
GACATTACGAATGGTCGGACGATAGGCTGTGTCTACAGCTCCGGTAACCGGACGTAGTTTGCAATGCTAGAGCTCCGGCAGTCCGTTTTTCTCCGTAAAACAGCTTGTGCGCATGCGCAATAGTGCAAAATGGAACTTAGTCTTTTTATCAAGAAACACTAAACCCTAACCCCAAAACCCTACGATCCCGGAGGCTAAGATGTACGAGAGGGTGCTCTAAAAACTAAACACTAAACCCCAATCCCAACCCTACGACCCCGGAGGCTAAGATGTACGAGAGGGTGCTCTAAAAACTAAACACTAAACCCCAATCCCAACCCTACGACCCCGGAGGCTAAGATGTACGAGAGGGTGCTATTTCTTGACCCAAAAAAAAGCCAAAAAGAAAAAAATTGCAAAAAAATATATTAAAAAAAAAGAAAAAAATTCAAAAATTGCAGCATAGATTTACTCGGTAGTCCTGACCGGATTCGAACCCCTGACCCTATCCGTGCAATCCACACCAGCCTCTCCACTGCACCACCACGACCCTGCTGCATCATCAACGCTGGTTGTTGTATTTATACTCGGTTTCTATAATATAAATCAGTGTATTATTAATACTGCACTGGGGCGTAGCCCCAGTATATATATAGGGGCGACGCCCCTATTACCGGAGCTCTAGCACTGCATACTGTGTCCGGTTACCGGAGCTCTAGACACTTCCCGGACGATATCCTGCATTTTCGTAGGTGGAAAATTTCTACGCAGAGAAAGCATCAATCAAATGCTAACTGCACCCATTGAAGCACTGGTCCTTGGTCTACAAACTAGTGCAGTTGTTGCAAGAATTCTTACTGCTACAGAGAAAGTAGGAAGCATCATAGAGGCATGATTGGAGTGCTGTTTGATCGGCCACGCCTATAATTTATTATCATTGTTAATAAAAGTTTATTATCATTGTTCATTAATCATTAATGACACTGAAATTCCTCATTACAGGTATTAGAGCAAAACCACAATCCTCTTGGTGCTGTTTCATCT
>NW_003549167.1:0-1365 GCF_000090795.2 Amphimedon queenslandica | reverse complement strand
CAAAGCAATCAAGACCAGTCCATACCATCCACAGACCGATGGCCTCGTGGAACGATTTAATCGAACACTAAAGTCTATGCTAAGGAAAGTATTGGAAGGAGAGAGGAAGAACTGGGACCACATGATACCATATGTCTTGTTTGCATATAGGGAAGTTCCACAATCGACTCTTGGGTTCAGTCCCTTTGAACTACTATATGGACGGGAGGTGAGAGGACCGTTAGATGTTTTAAAGGAGGAATGGATCCACAACACTGAAATCGAAACAGATATACTGAGTTTTGTGATGGATACGCGAGAACGGATGGAATCTGCAAGAGAAATTGTGAAGGAGAATGCAAGAGCAGTGCAAGCTAAGCAGAAGATGTATTATGATCAACGATCGAGAGAGATTAATTTTGAAGTTGGGGACAAAGTATTACTACTATTACCAAGCAGTACCAGAAAATTTGTGGCTAAATGGCAGGGACCGTATGAAGTGATAAGAAAAATAGGGAAAGTGACATATGAGAACGAAATGCCTGACAAAGGAGGTCGAAAGCAAATCTTTCATGTGAATCATCTCAAAAAATGGAAAGAGCGAGCTTTTGTTAATGCAGTTATTGAGGATGGAGAAGATATTGAAGGATATAGGTGGTCTGACACTGGAGAAATTGTGTTTGGAACTCAGTTAACAGAAGATATGAAGTCAGATCTATGGAGGGTGTTGAGGAAGTTTCCTAGTGTGACTAAAAATACACCAGGTAAGACAGATAGAATTTTCCATGATATTAGGACAACTGATAGTCAGCCAATCAGACAAAAGCCATACAGGATTCCTCAAGCGTATCTCAAGGATGTAATGAAGGAATTGGAAGAAATGGAAAGAGATGGGATAATTGAGAAGTCATCAAGTGAATGGGCTTCACCCTTGGTGATAGTTAAGAAGAAGGATGGGGGTATTCGGCTTTGTGTCGATTACAGGCAACTGAACCAGGTTACAAAGTTTGATGCGTACCCTATGCCTAGAGTTGAGGAGTTACTAGATACAATAGGGGATGCAGAATTCATAACGACGTTGGACCTTGCAAAGGGATACTGGCAGGTACCCGTGAATGAGAAGGACAGGGAGAAAACAGCATTTACTAGTCCTCGAGGACTTTATCAATTCAAGACTATGCCGTTTGGTCTTAGTGGTGCACCTGCAACCTTTCAACGCATGATGGATGAAATCTTGAGAGGGACGGAGACTTTTGCAGGAGTGTACTTAGACGACATAGTAATTCATAGCAGTATATGGAGAGATCATCTTAATCAGTTAACAGATGTTTTAAAGAGACTGGATGATGCGGGATTGACCATCAAGCTAAAGAAGTGTACATTTGG
>NW_003549166.1:5527-7262 GCF_000090795.2 Amphimedon queenslandica | reverse complement strand
ATGTCATTGTTGATATCATAATTGTTGTAGTGCTATGGTTATGAGTACACTTTTGTTTGATCTGATTGACCTTAACAAAAATATTATATTTAAATTCCTAATAATCCATTTTAGCATAATCAACAGACTTCAATTGTGGGTAAAAATCCATGAAAAGTAGTACTTATTATTATCATTAATATAATATTGGTAATTATATTTAGTACTTTGTACATGTAATTACGCTATGTTTTCTATTGTACATGTACAAGGATAGAAACAACAACATACTGTATATAGTGGAAAATTTCATGGTGCTTTATATTATGATTGCATAATTATGGTTTTGATATTGGCGAATTTGTTGTTAAAAGTCATTGAACATACTCAGAGTAACGCAATATAGTTGATTTCATTTTGGCAAGTTTATCATTAATTTATTTGCCAATTCTTGAAGTTAAACTTTGCCAATTTTTCCCACTATAATATGGTATATTGTATTTCATGCAGTTTAGTCTACACTCAGACGGTACACTTCTCTAAACACCGGAAGTCTAGGAAATTGTATGGTTTCCACCATGTTAGAATTGTTGTCCATATTATTTTACTTATTTCTCTTACATAGATACTTCAACAGTGCTGTTACTATCACCAATAGGAGAGGAGAAGTTGCTTGTTACAAAGAAATGAGTTTGGTTTTCATGCGCAAAGTTTCAGCAAAGATATGTTGCCGTGAAAATTTTTTGTTTAATAAAAATTGTTTGACTTTGATTTTTGTGCAAATCATTCACAGAACACTTGGAACCTCTACAGTGTTTCCATAGACTTAGCAAGGTCTAGTCTACATGTCCTGCTAGTTTCAGTCCTAATGGAGCCAATTATAGCTATCAAAAAAGTGCCGTGAAGTTGGTCATAATCAGGCGGCCTAAAATCCTTTATTTACAAGAGCTGTTCTTTTTATTTTGCCACATACAAATAGAACCAATTCTTCTCTTTGCTATTACCAAGAATGAGCTTCATCTGTGCTTCTGTTTAGGAGATACACTTCTACTTGCACAGCCACCATTTTGACTTTTTAGCTACGAAGCAACTTTGATTTTTGTGCAAATCATTCACAGGGGTGCTGGGCTTTTGCCAAAGGGTCTGGTACTGTACTTAACTTCGCTTGATACATTGTGAAACTCCTCAGTTGCTGGGTCTTATTTTTCCGAGTAAATTTCCCCTCAGAGTTCATGTTTTTTCCATATATCACCTTATTATGGAGTGTTGGCTTACACGTGTTTCAAATTTTGAACAGTTATTTATCTAACCACAGATCAGAGCACGTTGTTTGAGATTGCAGCTGCAAAGATTCAAGTGTTGCTGTGTTTCTTCTTTGCTGTTCCTGTTTGACTGTTCTTATTGACTGTTCTGTTCCTGTTTGACTGTTCTTATTGACTATTCTGTTCCTGTTTGACTGTTCTGCCCGTTCTACCCAAGTCTTGAAGCTGATTGACTGATAATTATTGCCGGATCAATTTGGTTTGCTTGCTATTAAATTTTATCCTAGTTTAGTAGTTTATTACATAAAATTGTGTTGACTGCCTATTATGAATCCTCCACCTAGAAAGAAGGGTAGGCCTGGGCTGTTGAGTAATGGTCACATTTGTAATTGTTGTGTGCTTTGTAGTAGTTCTGATAAATGTAGTTCCATGCGTCATCCATTAGATGAGTCTGTCCTATTTTCTAGTTATGCTGGCATGGCTGTTGAGCCAGA
>NW_003549166.1:0-1103 GCF_000090795.2 Amphimedon queenslandica | reverse complement strand
GTTCTACTTTAAAAGAGTGGAGTGAACTAATACATAGGATTACCTTTCATATGTCAAAAGCAACAAAAGATTTTGAAGCCTGTTTACTACCTACCTACACTGCTCTTGCTAGACATGCATTGCGTACCAGTTATGTATTGAAACTTGTGTTTAGCATTACCAGTATTAATTGTCCTGTATTAAATGAATGTGATAGTTTTGGTTGGATTGTGCAAAACCAAAATGGATGTATTACAGTTAATGTAGATTGGGATGACATTGATACACATAAGTCTTTTGTTTCTTCTCATGTCACATGTTCCTGTAAAAGTGGCTGTGGCACTAAACGTTGCAAGTGTTTTAATGCCAATCAAAACTGCCATGTGCGATGTAAATGTAAACAATGCACAAATAGGACTCGTTTTACCACTGAGCCCAGTGAAACTCAAACTGACATTGATACATGTAGCACTAATGAAGTACTTGTACCCAATGCCATGGTAGATACAGATTATGATACGGACACGGACAGTGATTTAGATATTCAAATGTATGTGGATAATTGTATAGATGACATTGCCGATGCTTGTCTTTAATGCATTTTTCTTCAATTAAGAGCATTATGCATATGTACATGCATGTGCATGATATTTAACCAATCTCATCAATACACTGGACCTCAGATGATCATATTTCATGCAATATGCACACAGACAACATCCCACACACACATGTCATGCAAGGGGAAACAATATTCATTCACTTTATGCAATGGGGAGGCATGGGTATGCCTATTCACCAGCTGTGTCACTTGAACTGTTCACTTAGTGACTAGTATTCTCAAGTGTCTCGATTAGTTCATATCAAGAAGAGGACTTTCTTGTCTGAAACAGGATTTGAAGTCCTTCTCTTTTATCCTGGAACACCCCAAGGTGCAATGCTGTGTGTCCGGGGCCAAACCACAGGGTACTGCTGATCGATATACTGGACAACAAGAAGAGTCTCAACTAAAGAGGACTATGCCAGAAGAGGATTTATTAGCAATTTTATTTTGATTTTTGTATGCCAAGATACCACATCTTGAAGACCAGTTCATGCGAGGCTTTGACAAGCTCTCACAAATA
>NW_003549165.1:6082-7263 GCF_000090795.2 Amphimedon queenslandica | reverse complement strand
GTATATTTTACTCAATATAAGTACCACAACCATTAGAGTGTCCCAAATGGTCTAACTTGTTAAGCTAAGTACATTGAATGTAGAGATTCGGGTTCAAATCCCAGTTTTACTTTTCCTTTTTTTATTTTACGCAATTTTTTTGTCCTGGAAAGAAATAAATGCCCGGGCTTTTATTTGAACATTTACGGTAATAATAAATAAAATCAAATAATAATATTGTCCATTAATAAAGTCCTCATCAGAGCCTAAATGAACTTGCCATAGCAACAACAGAGTCTCCTCCCATTCAAGAAACATCTACAATAATAATAAAGTTATTAAAAAGAGGGAAAATCCAATTTTGATTAGAATGAGCTCAAACTTAAAAGAACTTAAGAACATGTATACATGTACATGCATGTATTGGGGGAAATTGTATAAAAAGAGACTTCTCTTCTTTTTTTTCATTTTGGAAAAAATTGTTTATGATCATACTGGGGTTTTGGACTGATTTTTGAGTAAAAACAATAGCTTCAAAACCACTCAAAATTTTATTACATTTTCTAACACAAATATTGATGTACTTTTGAATAAAAAAAATTAATGCAATTCTGACAAAATAATACTTTTTAAAGGAACAAGCATTTTAATAAACAACTATTTTTTGATAAAATACCACAGGCTCTAGCTTATGGCTTCTTCAAAAAATTGGCTCTGAAGTCACCCCAAATGTTTTGATACATTTTGATGCCCTTATGCTATGTAGAAAGTTTGAGCTGATTCCGTCAAATATCTTTACCTTGCAACTGGTTGAATATTGAGTGCTTGAGTTTACCAACTGACTCAGGACAGACCCGTCCCAATAGCTCAATAGTCATAGACCAGACACCCAGCAAGACACACACTGCCAGGGAATGACTGGCCTCACAAGATACCACATCCTTTGATAGAACTAAGAGGAGGAGGACAGGAAGAGTACATGTACATGTATAAGCACATGTACATGTACATTCTAAGTTCAACTGTGATAAAAAAGCAAAAACAATAATAATAAGATAATCCCATTATCTGGACTCTTGAAAATAACAAGAACATTGATGGTGAGATTTAATACACAATAATTACACGTACATACTGTACATGCACAACACAGTCTCTCTCAAAGTGGGAGAGTTCCTTATCTATAGATGCATTGCTATACA
>NW_003549165.1:0-1470 GCF_000090795.2 Amphimedon queenslandica | reverse complement strand
AATAATCAGACAGTGAAGCATCAATTAAAATACAATGAAACTGCCTAAGAAAGCAATATTAATTATCATTCCTGAATCTTCCCTAAATCTCTTCCAATTTAACATTACAATTGTAACAAAATTTGACATTGAGTTTACATAAGAAGACAATAATCAACATTATCATGAATCATTTGCCTATTACACTCACATGTTTCTTGGACCATAAAAATATTAAATACATGTAATTATGTTCTAGCATCAAAAATATAATTATCAGCACATCGTCAAACTAAAATGTTTAATTTTCACATGAGGATTACGAATCAAGCCTTACCATATAAGGCCTGAATAGGTAATGTTTATTAGTTTCAATTCAACCTTAAAACTGGTAGAGATACACTTATGTACATACCGTATATCGGGTATATTTCAATGCATGAAAAGTCGTGGAAATATTAAGTTCAATGATGGAATAATTCGGAAGCCTTTTATACTCCGAAAGTATTTTACTTGCTATTATTTCCATCATCAACCACCTGGCCTGGTAAGTCATTCGAAGCATTTGCTGACTTCTCCACTTCTGAATCAACCTTAACAACACTTCTAACTGGCAAAGAAGGCTCTTTATGGCCTTCAAGTTAGACTAGAATGAAGCCATGGATAGTTATGAAGCCACGTGTTCATAATAATTGTACAATACCACATATCTTCTATTCCTTTTTATCCGCAAATTTTAAAATTTCATAATATTTATTTTCGCAATGGATTGCTTTTTCCAAAATTATTAATGCATTGAAATATACCCAATATACGGTATACATGAACATGTACACGTAGTATCATTAAAGTAATATTACTATCATGGTGATGTACATGTACATGCATTTACAAAATGTACTACACAGTAATTACTATTACTCTGGTACCAAATAAATTGGGCATGTATATATGTACATGTACATAGGGTATAGTAAAATGCAAGTGCATCTTTCATGATCTTCGAATACAAACACCTTCCAAATGTTAACATACAGTAATGGTAGCCCATTATAAGTGTGGACACACACCACAAGGATAAGCATTAATATGTGTGAATGGTACATGTACATAAATGTACACTGATAGTACATGTATATTTGTGAATGTTAATATTTGACCCAATGTCTATTCACTGCTCCAATATGCACATCTATGTATACATGTAAATATACACATTTAAAACAAAATATCATCAATGCTCAGGCTAAGGCTGAAATTAAATTTTTTATGCTTAGCAAATTTTATAAAAAAAGGCACACACAAAAAATAAGATATGCTGCTAGCTGCCATTTAACATCAGATGGTGACATGTAGCTAACACAACTATAGTTTGATATCATTAAAAAGGGTGAGAAGACCGTGCACAAGTGGATTTTGTTTCAGTAATTTACACTAGCATGGCTGCACATCATAATACAAGTAGCCATACAAAGAGAGAGATTGCTCAGT
>NW_003549164.1:6299-7266 GCF_000090795.2 Amphimedon queenslandica | reverse complement strand
TGTTTCTTTATTTACTTGTTTCCATTCTTTCTTTCTTGAATTTATGAGACTTTGTTATGATAAATGTGGTCAGGTTAATTATATTTTTAACCATATCCTGCTCTCACTGCCAGCCACACCATCCTCATGCTCCTACTGCCTCACTGTCTCCCTCCTCTTACTGCCACACTAACTACATGCTTTCTCTTCCACAATAAGTCCCTGGTCTCACTGCCAACCATCTCCTTGTCCTTATTTGCCACACCTCTCTCAGACACCATATCCCTGATTTAAATGCCACACCATCTCTCTGCTGACACTTCCTCATGATCTTCCTGCCACTGTAAAAATAGCAGTGTGACTTGCACACTATTTGAGAACATATGGCGTTTTATGCACACTTAATTTCAGTGTGACATTAAATTAGTGGTGGAAGCACACCATAATATTAAACTTCTTACAATGAAATTTCTGAAATATGATACTTTAATGTAATGTAATAGTTAGGTGCATGATTGATTGAATATAATGAAAGTGGTATTGGATCTAAAAGATCACATTGCTTCAGTAAGTTAAACTCATCTTCACTTGGACGTAACACTTCATATGCATGGTAGTGAGGGACAAAAGCCACAGTAAACAACTGTCTAACTACAATTAAATAGTTATCTGTGTCAGAAATGATAAAATCAGCTATTTTACAAATGTGGGAAGGATATCAGATGACACTATTAGTATTTGTGCAATGGAGTATGTCACTCCACCTTTTGTAATCCAAGCAGTGCTAATGAAAAATGAAAATAAAATAACTTAAAATTCGCCAAAATACTGACCAAGTAATAACATCATTCTCACACATCAAACGACAATTATTATACTCACCTGGTCCACATGTGGGTTTATCAATTAATGGATAATTTCCACTGTAGCATACACTATACTGATGGTCTAATGCGAGAGTCTTACAAACATTCTTAAAGCAATTCAT
>NW_003549164.1:0-1054 GCF_000090795.2 Amphimedon queenslandica | reverse complement strand
GAGGTAGCTACATGCTCACCACAAGTATCACATATAGCCTTATCATCACCCTGCGGCCCTGGACTAAAGTAGCACCGTACCAAACTTCTTTTTTTGATACCGGTATTTGGAGGAGAGTTTATAGAAGCGGCTGAAGTGCTAACAGCACTGACAGTCATAGAAGAACAAGATGCCATGTGCATGTGTACTTGAGTAATGGGTGTGGTGACCACACATGTAGGTGTGGCCACATATCATATCGATTTTGCATGCTTTTAAAATTCGATTCCGATACTGTATCGATACGCTGAAAATCGATACTATCGATCTGAGAATCGAAATATCGCCCATCACTATTAACTACCAGGTCAGTACTTGTTTTCTTAATGTTTGTAGGCGCCAATACTACACGTTATTTGATTAAGCATTGCATAATAATGATGGACAAAATTAATTTTAATGATAAATTAATTTCATTCCATTAAAGTTTTAATTAATGAGTGGGTGTGGTTTATGAATTTTAATTACTATCATGGAGGAATAGTGCAGCAAAACAATATCTTCTACCAAAGGGGGGTTCTGTGGACTTCACCACTGCATATACTGTGGATGCATTGTGCTTAGATAACTTTATTAGGATGTTTGTCTGGCTATATCTGTCTTTGCAGTTGCTTAGCAATATTAATGTTTTACTATTTCCTTTAATTTGTAGGAGAATGTATACTTGGGAGTTACATTTCAGAGCTATAATGATACATGGAAGGAATATGTGGATTTAGATTGTGATGCTGAAGTAACCTCAATAGAAAAACTGAAATTAATTGTGTCTCCAGTAATTAAGACGCCAACAAATGTTAGTTAATATTATTATTTTAATTAATGCTTTTTGATTTTGTTTACAGACCAGCATAAATCCTTCTGTAATTGACAGAACTACTACTTCTAATGATCACCCTATTAAGAAGTAAAAGCGAAATTTGAATGATGATTTTGACTGTGAAGAAATACTACCGACTCAATCTACAGTATCACCTTCAGTTTTTGCTTTTGATGAACCACTAAATTCAAAAAAGAA
>NW_003549163.1:5845-7267 GCF_000090795.2 Amphimedon queenslandica | reverse complement strand
AACTGGAGATGGTAGAGAGTGAAAGAGATGATTTACTTGAGGAGAATGCTTAAATTGAAGGGTGCAATAGACACATTAGGTATATACTAATTATTATTAATTATAATTATTGATAGTTTAAAGGTATCTCATATGAAGATAGAGAAGTTGATGAAAGCGAGTCATCAATAGAATCATCAGGTATAATGACATTTATGTTTTGAGACATGATATCTATGAATATTGTCAACACTTTTAGTATTATTTTCCAATATTAATCCTCGTATTACTTCAGTTAGTGCTCAGTCTCCTTCTGAACTAATTATCAACAATTCAACATTAACTCAATTAGAAGTAAGAGGCATTTACCAACTCTTGAATCGTTAACAATTAAAAAAAATATAAAGCTCTGAAAGACACACAGAGTGTTATGAATATAATACTATAAAAGATAGAGTAATATTAATTTATGTGATTAATTAATAATAATTGTATTTTGCTTATATTGACGATGCTAACTCATCAATTATTTAATAATTATTAATTTAAACACGAAATAACTAACAAAGTGATTTATGATAAACACGTACAAAAACAAGTAAATACAAAATAATAATATAAATGAGACACCTACGGTGCTTGGACTCGCTGCCAAAACTGCTTTGTAATCTTCCAAAAAACCACTGAGATGTGTATAAAGAACTAGTGATTTGTGGTTTGTATGATTGTCATGCTGCTCATGCATCTACTAGACTCATGGATCGAAATTTTTTGATTTCATAAATATGCACATAGACTATTATAACTTCAATAAAAAAATTCAAGTAAAATTGTAAATATTTGAAGGACAGGGACTTATGCCTTTGCCCCTAGGGCCCTATGCCTTTGCCCCTAGGGCCCTATGAGACAAGGACACAAGCCCCTTCCAAAAATTCTTTTTTTGTTCTTGTTGGTATGTGACTAACATCAGTTCATAGCTTAGCTATTTATACTAACTGTACATGATCATATCATTGTGGGTTGTACTCCAAGAATAATAATTATACCACATCAAAGAATTGCTAGCTACAGATCACGCGTGATAGTTATGAAGAAACACAATGGCCTTAGTATGACGTGACTGAAGAAGCTTAAAGTTTGTTTCTTCTCACGAATGAATTATGATAGAAAAGATGGCACAGTACTGTTGCCTAGGTAGATATGAGTGAGTTGCCAGAGATTAGTACCTCTAACCTACCATATTTCTGCTCCAGCCCTTCTCAAAGTTGGCAGACCTGAAATTTGAAGGCTCATAAGTCGCTACCAAATAAGAGTTAAGAAAGTCTACACATATTAATGAAATAGGTGGTAAAGATCTACTGGAAAATGGTGTTATCTTTGTCGAAAGTGTCAGCACAATTGCAGTATTTTTAAATCAGTTTTCCTTACTTTGTACTGAAGCTT
>NW_003549163.1:0-1927 GCF_000090795.2 Amphimedon queenslandica | reverse complement strand
ATCAGTTGAAGGAAGCAATGTTGACAATTCTATGACTCTATTGGAATTACTATCACTAACTCCTGTAAGATCAATCCTATTGAGCACTGCAAAGCAATGATAGTAATGCAAGCTAAGAGTATGCAAGTAAATCCTGTCGAATGATGGATGAATGTTTTTATCAACATTGTCTCCTACAAGCTTAAACCCTTTCCAAGGCAAAACATGACTGTTGTCACTATCATTAGTACTGATATCAGTTGTAGAGGTATCAAGAGATGTAACATTACCTTGATCAGTTCTACTTGAACCTGTATTAAAATAATAGCATTCTATGCATAGTAATTAGAAAATATTTTTACCCAAATCATCTAACTCTTGCTCATCAGCTTGCTCATGTATCGTCTCTTCAACATTTTTATCAGTATCACTGCTTGTACCATCATCTCCACAGTCGGCATTCAAATCAACTAAATCAAAAGCTATAAATATACCAAAAACACTTACAATAGCTATACACAAAAATATTTACCATCTTCTTCATAACCATGATTAATTTCCTGTTCTGCTTCAAAATTAAACACCAGTGTTGAATCAACTGGATCCTGCAAACATTATAAAAATTAAATTTTAAGTTCATTAATTTAGAGACTAACTTCCAATTGTGATAAAAGGCTATTAGACCAAGAGAGTACGTCAACATCATAATCCTTTCCTAAGTGATCCAATAAATTCATAGTACCACCATGTGACAGACAGATCATCAATGGTTGTAGACAATTATAAATCTATAATAGTAAAAAAGACAGTTAATACACTAATATAAAAGATATGAATACAATTTAATTGGTGTGTTGAATAGTATATAGCACGTATTAATACTAACCTTCGTGTTTGCTCCATTACCATATAAAAGGATCGATGTTGCCCTCTGTACCAGACACATTTTTGGAAGACGTTTCTTTAAAAGCATCGAAGCAATGAAACAAGTGAGGGGCACATCACCATCTGCCAAATCAACCAAAACGCTAATCAAAGTGGGTATATTTCTATGTAACTCATCCCAAACTGTTTCCCATGAGAACTGCTTCACTGTCACATCTTCTTTAGTATCTCTCAGAATGGAATCATGTGATTGTGAGCATATATGCTTCATCTCTCTCTGCATTTGGCATATCAACTCTCAGTTGTAACAGTGAAGCTCCCATTCATACGGACTCTATTAGAGAAGTTGAGAGTGTCTTGTAACTCTTTCTGACCATTCTTAAGGTGTTTTCTTCTGTGAAAGGAGATTTCAGCAGATATTTTTTTTCATATGAATCATATGGCACAGTAAGCTACAGTATAAATGTCATAATTAATGTATCAAGCTCAAAAATACTTTGCCTACTTTAGATACTGACTCTCTTGCTGATGAAGTCCTCTTTCGTGATGATCTGGGATTTGGAAAAAAATCCTAAGCAGATGGGGTTTATGTAAAAGGTCATGCAATGAAAAATTAAGTTATATATATATATATATATATATATATATATATATATATACCCCGTCAGCCTGTTCAGGAGTGCAGAAATCATCATCAAACAAGGAATCCAGTTTAGATAATAATTTTCTCTTCTCTTCTTCAGCCTTTTTTTTCAAAGTTTCTCATCTTTCTAAACTTCCACAGCAATTGTGGCAAATGTATGCTTTTCTAAGTGGAGCCTCAGAGTCTTGAACTAGTCCCAATCTATTTTCCTCTTCTGCAATATCATTTATTAGATCAAGGTACTTCCTTCCTGACTTCTCAAATAAAAGCAACTTCTTTGCCTGCTGAGTCCTTGACACCAGCTCTTCTTTACACAAAAAGCAAGGTACAGTATTCATCGCCATCATAATAATTTTGAATTGTCTGCAGGACAAATATTGCGCGCGCAAATCACAATGTACCAATTTTTCATTAAAAATT
>NW_003549162.1:5923-7268 GCF_000090795.2 Amphimedon queenslandica | reverse complement strand
CAAAGGTAATTAAGTCACAGCACAAAACTTAATATGTTGCAATGAAAGTCAGTATGACGTAAAAATATAGGCATTTAATAATTATTATTTGATATGCCATGATGTAGCTCACTTCTTTTGTTTAATTGTCATCAAAATTTTTTTGGCAAAATTTCTTGATAAACAGCAGAGTGGAATTTTTGTTGTTTCAGGTACTTATGATGCTCTCAACAGAACCTAGAAACCCAATGTCTAAAGGTATTTTGACAGCTTTGTCTCAAAAATTGTTTGGTGAATCTGATGATGCATATCAGTCTAAATTTAAATGTGATGATCAAGTGGCTATGGAATCAAGACAAGGAGAACTAGTCACTGGTACAGTGAGATGGGTGGGATTAGTTAGAGCTTCGAAAATTCAGTCTAAATCAAGTGCTATTGGCATTGAAACAGTAAGTGTTATAATAATTATTAAATATTTGGACTAATTGTATATGCATGCTCTTCAATAGGATAAGATTATTGATCCTTTAAATGATTTTCCTGGTTTGTCTCTTAATGTCATGGGAAAGCTTTTCAAAGTTTCACCAGGACATAGTTCCATTTTCCTTCCTGAAGGAGTAGTGAAATACATGTACGAAGAAGTTGAAAAAGAAATTAATAATGAGGAGTTGAATCATGAATCGGAGTCCTCCCATCAGGTTAGGGAAATTAATGATTATCAACAGCATAGTATTATTGCATTTTTATAGGCTGAAGATGGAGATAATGCTCAAGATAGCAAACAAATAGTGCCTAATATTTTGAGTGATGTTCCACCTTCTTCTCGTGATGATTCACCTCATTCCTGCCATGCAATAGCCACTAAAGAAGTCTTGCAGAAGATTGCAATAGAGAAACAAAGAATATCTGGTATTTTTCTCAATCAGCAATTACTATCATTTGATGGTTTTATTGCTGCTCTTCAACATGTGCATGAAAAAGATGCTTGGTTCAATAGTCACTTTGATCAACTCTTGCATAGCTGTGAAGAGCTGATTGATGCACTAGACAAATCAAGAGAGATTATAGATGACATTAGAAAGGAGTCAAGTCAACTAGAAGGAGTGTACCAAGAAGAGCTTTTGCAGTTGCGTGATGATTTGATTAAGAAAGAAGAAGAAAATAGTCACTTAACAGAAACAAATAATAGACTCGCAGCCAGCTATCAAATGATGGAAGAAACTCGAGAAGAGTTGGTTATGAAATTAAAAGATACTCGGTCTACAATGATTTCTCAACAAAAAGAGCATCACAGATTGAAAGAATCGTTTGATGAACTTATTGCTAGATATCAAGACATGGAGAAAAGTCATCATGAGTTGGTGAA
>NW_003549162.1:0-1418 GCF_000090795.2 Amphimedon queenslandica | reverse complement strand
TCATTCCATTGCCAGCAGTCATTGCATAACCATATCTTAGGCCGACGATGACTTAGTGACTGATGTGGCTCTAACTTGTGATGAACTAGGAAATCATTGATGCACAACCATTTTTCAAAGTCTTGGCAACCAATAAAAGAGAGCGATCTGTTCATTTCATCTGTTAACATTTCTAGAGAAGATATAGTAGACCTCTGGATTGTGCCGAGTTTACGTGAGATCTTTTCAAAATGCCTATCAGAAGAGATCTCTCCAAGTGGTGTAGTGATATTTGAATTTATGGGAAATATCACTGAACGAAGGCGAGTTTTAAACAGTCCGGTAATATTAATTATGTAGTGCATTAATAATTCAGTTTGGTTTTGCTTGTAGAAAAAAAACATGTACCATTTTGCATGCTCAGCATTCGCAGTAGGAAGATCTCGAGGAAGATTAGAATCAAATCGATCCGGCAATACACTCAATCAACTTAGCAGCATCTGTACTGATAGAAAGACCAGTGCTTAACGTAACTTGACAGTACTTCTTCAACACTTCTGCATTCCCTTTTTTGACAGCATCAATAACATCATCTTTCTGATTTGTTAATCTACTAATGAAATAGAGGAGTTTGGTGTTTATGGAACAAATGAACAAGAAGAGTGTTTGGATGCTGGTGAAAGTGTCATCTTTGAGTCCTTTATTGGCCTGAAGTTCTTTCTCTAATATGACCTGAAATCGATTGGCTCTAGGGTGAGGTTTTTCCATATTCAGCCTGGAGATCTTTGTGGTCTCTAATGTGTAAACTTTGTATAAACTCTGTAGAATAATTATAATCTAGCCCATCCCATAGGCGTGAGAGACTATCCCACTTCCTGACTATTGTATTGACCATAGTCATTAGTCACCAGTGTGTGTCTGTGTGTGCTTTACGTGAACACATTTTTATCTTGACATTTATAAAGGCCTGAGATGGAGGAGCCTATTGGATCTTGGGTTTTCCCGAGGCTTTCCCTCACATTAGCCTCAAAGGAGACGGTCTATTTCTCAAAATGGATCTATAGGCATAGGAACAGGCTCAGAAAAGACATGTCCAGCAATGAGTGGACGCGGATTAGTATACTGAGCAATTATCTCCGTATACTACTGGTTGACTTTATACAGGGCAGGAATGGACATTTCCATTTACTAGGCTATATCTTTCTTCAGAATAAGTCTCATCAATTTGCGCACTTCAGTAGCTGTTCTCCATAATTATACCTGTGTTCCTGCTAAATATGACAGCACTTGGAGTAACTTTGTGTGGAACATTTGCAGATTAAAGATGAGGCAGTCAGTGCCGCCATTTTTGTCATTCCTTTATGTATGTATGATAATTTTTTTACTTTTTGAATGGTTATATCTAAATTTCAAACAATTTTTGACAAATTGCGCACTAT
>NW_003549161.1:6133-7269 GCF_000090795.2 Amphimedon queenslandica | reverse complement strand
ATTTGGATTTTTTACAATTTTTTAAAGTTGCTCAAAAATTGGGTCAAAGTCCCTGTACTATAGTTCAGTGGCATTAGCTAAATTTTGCCAAAATTAAAAAGTAGAGAATTCTCAGTTTTTGTAATATTTACTGATACATATTCTTGTCCTTATGTTGTGTATAAAGTTTGAGTTGATTCTGATTAAATTTGAATTTTTTATGAATTTTTAAAGTTGCTCAAAAAGCCATGTAGTGAAAAGCCTCAAATATAGCCAAACTCCCAAATGGATCTAAAATGCTAAATTAATGCACACAATTAAAAGTGAACTTGAGGCATTTTTATTCATTTTATTTCTTTGTAATAATTGTGTACCTTATTGTATTGATAATATTGTATCCTCTTCTCTCTCTCCTATAGTTGAGTTATGCTGATATGTTGAAGAGAGTTGATCCGTTACGTAAAGGATTGAAAGATTTGGAAACCAAAGCTGAGGACACTCGTCAAAAAGGAGAAGAAATGACAAAAATAATAGCAGAACTTGAAGCCTCTATAGCAAAGTAAAGAACAAAACAAAATACATTAAAAGTGAAAGTTATATTTTTAATTTTTTTCTTTACTTAGATATAAAGAAGAATATGCAATGGTTATATCTGATGCTAGTGTTATTAAGAATGATTTATCAACTGTTGAGAAAAGGGTTAAGTATTTTAATAACTGATTAAAGATACATTAATTATCTTTTATTAATAATTTAATTCATTAATTGTTCATTAGGTAAGTTCCTCCTTCGTTTGCGTCACCTTGAGAAGAGTCTCCTCACTGCATTGAACGAGGTCAAGGGTCGTATCCTAGACAACAACAGGTACCCCCAATTCTAATAATACATGTACTTAGTAACGCTACCACATTACTAATAGTACAGGGGTGTTGGCCAAATTTTGTCAAAATTGAAAAGAAGAGAAATCTTAGTTTTTATAATATTTTCTGATGCATATACATGTACTTATGTTGTGTAGCAAGTTTGAGCTGATTCCGATCAAAATTGGATTTTTATGAATTTCTAAAGTTACTCAAAAATTTGTGTAAAACATGATTATTGACAAATGTAATGAGATGCAAATGATATTCACGAGCATAATACTCAATGCAACATCA
>NW_003549161.1:0-1819 GCF_000090795.2 Amphimedon queenslandica | reverse complement strand
ACAATCCAATGCGTGAGAAGTTGTGAACGGGGTGTTACAACCATCAAAGTTGGTAGGAGTGTTCAATAAAGGTTTTAGGTACCTAAGACAGAGAGCATCTCTAAACTCATTGGCTGATAAATCAAAATGTTTCTGTTGAATAGGAAGGGCATTGAGCCAAGATGGTAATGATTTACAATTACGTAAGATTGCTCTCTTATTGTTAATTTTTGTAATTTTTTGAATTTTTGAATTTTTTTATTATGAGTGTTATAATATTTTTCAATTATTTTATTTTTATTTTTGGAATTTTTTCTGAATTTTTTCCAACAGCGTGTGAATATTTTCGGATTTTTTTAGAACTAAGAACCCTGTCAGCAAACACTCTCATCGATTCATACTCAATCCCTCTAGGACGTTGAGAGCTACGACCCAATCCTGAACCCTGTCCTATCTTAGACGACAACAGGTATCCCCAATTCTAATTATACATGTAGTAACTTCTAATTATAGTAACAACACATCTAATTATAGTAACAACTATTACATGATGTAATCATTAATGTGTTTATTTTTAGAATCATCACTAATATTAGTAACAATACATCTAAATATAGTAACACTTATTACATGATGTAATCTTAGTTGTGTCTATTTTTAGAATCATTACTGAGCTTGAGACTCTTAAGGAAGAGGCTTCAGAAATTCAGAGGAAGATGGAGGAGACTGATACTGTAATGGCTGAAGTTGACAGAGTCTCCCAGCAATACCTGCCTCTCTCCACCTCCTGCTCTGCCATGTACTTCACTCTGGAGTCACTCAATCAGGTAATTGAAATCATGTGACTGTCGTTTGATTTAGCGGTACTTTATTTTGATGGTTTTGCTTGAAAAATACATTAGGCCAGCTTTTAATTGGCAAATTTGTCCACGCATGTATTACTAAACATTTCACTATTGAAAATTTTGATTGCAAAATGCCAAAAAAATTAATGTAAAAATCCCTGTATACATGTACATGTACATGTACAGGGATTTTTTCAGAAATTGGCATATTTTTTAAATGGTCATAACTTGAAAAATTTAATTCGGAATCAGCTCAAACTTTGTACATAGCATAAGTACATCAATTTGTATTGAAAAATTTAATAAAAATTGGTGATGATTTTTGAGCCATTTTTTGGAAAAAAATCATGGGCTGTAGTACAGGAATTATTTTAGAATTTGGCATTTTTTTAAATGGCCGTAACTTGATAAATTTAAGTCGGAATCAGCTCAAACTTTGTACATAGCATAAGTACATCAATATGTATCAGAAAATTTAATAAGGATTGGGGGTGATTTTTGAGCCATTTTTTTGGAAAGAACTATGGCTATAGTACATGGATTTTTTCAGAAATTGGCATATTTTTTAAAATGGCCGTACCTTGAAAAATTGTGACCATAATTGACAAAAGGTACCTTATGGCGGGTAGGGAAATTTGTCTTTCTAGCCTAAGAAATCCAACTTCCTGATCCCCATTTATCATAAAATTACTCCACAGGATGCAAAAAGTTACCATGAAACTTTTAGAAACAATGATTGTCTAACAAAGCACTCACAGGTTGATATTTTCCATTATAATGATGATTTTTAAAATCCGCCATAAGGGCCCTTTTGTCAATTATGGTCACAATTTAAGTCGGAATCAGCTACACAGTATAAGGATATCAATATGTATCAGAGAATGTAATAAAATTTTGAGGTGGTTTTTGAGCCATTTTTGGAAAAGAATAGGTGCTTTTAGCTTTTCCTTTTTTTTGGAAAATTTACTATTTTAAAAATTGCTGCATATTCAAAA
>NW_003549158.1:5668-7272 GCF_000090795.2 Amphimedon queenslandica | reverse complement strand
TGTCTGATAATAAAGTACACAATAATACCCACTGATAATAATTAATAATAATAATTATGACTTGATATTGTGATTATAATATACTCTTTATCATTCTTCCTCTCTCTCTCTCTTTCTTGGAACTACTCGTGTTGTTTGCTTGTCTTATTGCTTTAATAACATTATTATTATTATTATTATTATTATTATTATTATTATTACTATTATTATTATTATTATTATTATAATTGTTGCATTTCTCAAGAGGTTAGATCCACTCATAGTGATACCTAGTGGAATGGAGGAGTAGAAATTACTAGTAGTAAATGACAATGATACACAACCAGGTCATTCTACAGCTGGAGAGTAATTATTATAAGAGAGAGATTGAGAAATAGATAGGAAGAGACAAGCTTCGTAGATACATGTACATGCAGTTATGTGTACAGTCAGTTCCATTACCTGTACATGTACATGTACTTCATTCTGTTGATATTCTATTATTGGAATACTTTAATGCTGTAGCTACCATAACTAACTAATGACATCATCATAAAATCATATAGTGACTGTGATATCATAATAGTATCTACCATTGGGTGGAACTAATCTTAGCTCTAGATATGAATATTGTGAACACATACATGTAAATGTAATGTACATATTTTAAAATGGAACTTCCACCCACTACTGCAGTGAATCATTATATGTGCTTTGTTAAAGGTTAGTTAGTGTAGTGTTTGTACTGTAGACAAGATTCTGTCAACATTTCCAAGATGTCTTTCCTTTTATGGAAGTATATTTGGACTCTATTCAGGAAATATCAATATACACTGACTACTTGTGACAGGAACTGGTTATTTCCATCACATTAATATCTGTCTCTGAAACATGTTGCACTATGAAGATGCAATTTTTAACAATAGTGATTCATTTGATAACAAGTAATTATCACAAGGCAATCGGGTAACTTCCCCTTTCGCAATTTAGATAAATAAGAACGGGCAAGCATTTTTCATTATCTTAATAAGGAATTATTCATTACAAACTAGCATGAAGGTTGCATATGAAGGTGCTCATAATGTCTGAATAGATCAATCACATAATGTACATGTATTTTGAATACTAAATTGTGTATGTGTCATTGTAATTTTGGAGAGATGCTACAGTTCACTTTTGTTCTTCACTGTTCTTAGTCCTGAATTAATAATAGCAGTAATTCATTTGTGACCATAATTGACAAAAGGTACCTTATGGCGGGTAGTGAAATTTGTCTTTCTAGCCTAAGAAATCCAACTTCCTGAGCCCCAGTCATCATAAAATTACTCCACAGGATGCAAAAAGTTACCATGAAACTTTTAGAAACAATGATTGTTTAACAAAGCACTCACAGGTTGATAATTTCCATTATAACTATCAATTTTAAAATCTGCCATAAGGGCCCTTTTGTCAATTATGGTCACATTTCTTATAACTATAATATTTACTTATATAAGCTGCAACAGCTTTTTCTCCAGTTTTACTAACAGCATCAGCTAATTTGCTCCATGTTGCCTCAGTATCCTCTGTCAACCATGTTGCTAAACATTCTTGAAGGCATTTATCACTGTCCCTGAAATTATCTT
>NW_003549158.1:2825-4822 GCF_000090795.2 Amphimedon queenslandica | reverse complement strand
GTGAAAGAACTCAGAGCATGTCTGCTTCTCAGCATCAATGTCATTAATGTAATGGACATCACTGGAAGGACTGCATTGACAAACATATTGTACTTTTCTTGATTGATCGGCATTGCTACCATTATGGTAAAGAGTGAGAGTCTCTTCTACTTGTTGACAACATTCCTCAAGCAATTTCATAATTTTTTGACAAATTGTTTTGAAAGGAACAGGATGACTACACTCAGGGATATATCGCAACACATCAACTTGAATAGCTTCATTAATATCAGTGAGAACAAAATCATCAGAAGGATGACCATAAAAGAAGTCGACACGATTACGATAGATACTTTTTATCTCAACTTTAGAGCGTGTTACTTTGAGCTTAACATTGGCATCAGTAGCTAGAGTAGTTGCTAAACGAGTGAAGAAGCCAGGAGGTACATACCCAGTGGAGAATGTAATGTGTACAGGTGAGGCTCTTAGCTTATAACCAGGTCGTACTTCATTAGGATCACCTGTGTATCCTGGTAGCACTGCTGGAAGAAAATATTGCGGCTTGAATCTGCTAAGCTCGGTTTGAACTGGAGCTGCAAGACGAAAATGAACTAAAAGTTCAATGATTTCTTCTGGATCAATACCACTTGACTGCCATACCTCTTGATAGAGTGGTTGAACAAGAATACCTTTACTTTGAAACAACAACCATCTATCATCTTTGCTCCATCCTCTTTCTAGTGGGAACACCTTCCCAATGGTACCAACAAACCATTTTGGATTGAGAATGACTTTATCCTTCAGACCTTCTATTTGAGGATAGTAAAGAAGAGCTCCCAACTCATGGTAGAATTTCAATACTTCAGGAACATCAGCTGCTGGTATATGACATGCTACTCCAATGGCAATAGCATCAGATACACTAATGATATTCAGCCTTAGCTCTTGATAAACTTTGCGAAAGAGAACCCAATTGACAGGAGTTGGAACAACTAACTTATTGATAAAACCATCAATAGCTTTGCGTAATTCTTTGATGCTTGTGTCTTCCTTTTTCCCTCTGCCTGAGGTCGTATTATCAATGATTAGCACATCTTTAATAAGATCTGAGAACTCTTTCTCCCTATACAGGGACTGTATTTGCTCCTTTACTTCTTTCTTGCTTTCTGAATGTAGCTTGTCCCCATGAGTGCCAATACAGTAGAGACTAGGAGAAGAGGTATCATCTTTGTTGTGCTTCATGAGGTGACTGTGTATTGTAGACATCCATTTGGCCATTAGATGACTTGTGCTTTCATTCACTACCTCACCAAACAGCACTTTACCATCAGGAGTATTCTGACGTGACTGCCATCTTTCTCTGAAATCCTTTGAAGCATCAAACAGGAGGAGAAACATTGTACGAGGAGTGAGGAAGGCTGGGAGAATCTCAAGGAACACTGGCTGACCACCACAATCCCATATATGAAGAAATGGCTAAAGATTAATAAAAATATGTTATAATGTTATCAAGGTAAGACTAACTTGAACAAGTGATTTTGTCTTCTGATAAAAATTCTGTGTTGTAAGAGATAGATTACTACTAGGTGTAACTCTCCTTAGTATTGATTGGATAAAACTACTCTCTATACCCAAAATTGAAATTATAGACCTTGTAGAAATCAATTCATCATGAGAATTTTGTGCACTAAATGTAGGTCTATTGTTAAAGGATTGTTTAGATTGAATGGATTTAAACAAATGTGCAAGTTCCTCAATTTCATCTTCTTCTGTGGTTTCTCTCCATTTGTTTCCTCTCATTGTTTGCCACTTGTGTCCAAATGGTCGTACAGAGGATACATCAGATACAATGGTGCTTTTGGTATGAGGATTGAAAGGTTCTTCCATTAATGAATGCTTGAGAGATGTCTTGCCAGTACCAGCTGATCCCAGTAACATAAGACGGGCATATGCTACATCAGCACTTCCTTGTTCTTTGAGAGCTCTCTCATAGGCACCTAAGTATGTATCAATGGGTA
>NW_003549158.1:0-2705 GCF_000090795.2 Amphimedon queenslandica | reverse complement strand
TCCATAACAATAAAAAAATTTATTCACATTTCAAAACTTACTTTTGGCTTAATAACAAACATGTAAACATTAAAAAAGAATAAAATTACACATTCACATGTGACATGACTTACTGGCTGAAAGATTGTGAATAACACAGTTTAGTAAAGTATCACAATGATATCATAGAAGAAAAGAATAAAATTACACATTCACATGTGACATGACTTACTGGCTGAAAGATTGTGAATAACACAGTTTAGTAAAGTATCACAATGATATCATAGAAGAAAAGAATAAAATTACACATTCACATGTGACATGACTTACTCGCTGAAAGATTGTGAATAACACAGTTTAGTAAAGTATCACAATGATATCATAGAAGAAAAGAATAAAATTACACATTCACATGTGATGTGACTTACTGGCTGAAAAATTGTGAATAACACAGTTTAGTAAAGTATCAGAATGGTATCATAGAAGAAAAGAATAAAATTACACATTCACATGTGACGTGACTTACTGGCTGAAAGATTGTGAATAACACAGTTTAGTAAAGTATCACAATGATATCATAGAAGAAAAGAATAAAATTACACATTCACATGTGACATGACTTACTCGCTGAAAGATTGTGAATAACACAGTTTAGTAAAGTATCACAATGATATCATAGAAGAAAAGAATAAAATTACACATTCACATGTGATGTGACTTACTGGCTGAAAAATTGTGAATAACACAGTTTAGTAAAGTATCAGAATGGTATCATAGAAGAAAAGAATAAAATTACACATTCACATGTGACGTGACTTACTGGCTGAAAGATTGTGAATAACACAGTTTAGTAAAGTATCACAATGGTATCATAGAAGAAAAGAATAAAATAATACATTCACATGTGATGTGACTTACTCCCTGAAAAATTGTGAATAACACAGTTTAGTAAAGTATCACAATGGTATTATAAAAGAAAAGAATAAAATTACACATTCACATGTGACATAACTTACAGACTAAAAGATTGTGAATAACACAGTTTAGTAAAGTATCACAATGGTATCATAGAAGAAAAGAATAAAATTATACATTCAAATGTGACGTAACTTACAGACTAAAAGATTGTGAATAACACAGTTTAGTAAAGCATCACAATGGTATCATAGAAGAAAAGAATAAAATTACACATTCACATGTGACGTGACTTACAGACTGAAAGATTGTGAATAACACAGTTTAGTGAAGTATCACAATGGTATCACAAAAGAAAAGAATAGAATTACACATTCAAATGTGACGTGACTTACTGGCTGAAAGATTGTCAATAACACAGTTTAGTAAAGTATTATAGAAGAAAAGAATAAAATTACACATTCACATGTAATGTGACTTACTGGCTGAAAGATTGTGAATAAAAGTATCACAATGGTATCGTAGAAAAAAAAGAATAAAATTACACATCATAGAAGAAATAATAAATTATACATTCAAATGATATGTGATTTACCCACTAAAGATTGTGAATACCAGTAACACAATTTAGTAAATATGAATAACACATTTACAGTATCATATAAAAAAATAAAATGACACACTCATAAGTATTTAATGTGACTCACATCCTGAAATATTGCAGTTTATAAAGTGTCATAGAAAAAATAAATAAAAATTTTACATTCACAAGTACCAAGTACCTGAAAGATTGTGAATATCACAATTTAGTTATCACAATGGTATCATAGAAGAAAAGAATAAAATTACACATTCACATGTGATGCGACTTACTTCATCCATTTTATGAGAATGTTATGAACCTGTGATAGAATGAGAATAATGAAAGCTACAAATATCACTAGCCATTAGCAAATTAGAGGTCAAAAAGATTATAAAATTTGAAAATAGTCTTATCATTCAATTGACTGCAATTTGCATGCATGTGTTGAGCCATATGTCGATGCAGTGTCGATGGAATATGATTTTTTGATTATAAATTTATTGGTAACTTGCAATTTGCTTTGCAAATCTAGTAATGGAAGTTAGTCTTATGGTATGTACGGTATCTGCTGGGAGGAGGTTGAACAAAGTCACTGAATTAACGAGACACCTACGGTGCATGGCCTCGCCCTTATAACTGTTTGATTATCAAAATTAAAAGAACTTTAACATGCAAATTGGATACATATATATATATAACAAGTGTATTCCTGAGGGATAGCAGCTAGCTTGTATAGATCTACCAGACTACCTGCAGAAGTAGCAGCATGCAAGCTACTCCAGCTACTCCCAAATTGGAGGTGTGGCCTGACATCTCAACAACTATTAGTTAATTATTTGATGGCAGCAAGCCCTGCAACAAGAAGGAAGTTTCAGATTTTTCTCTTCTTATAAGTGCTATATGATATTATAACGGCACAAATACTGTTGCCTAGATGTAAATTGAGTGATTTGAGAGAGTTTAGGACCTTTAGACTACCTGCAATTCACTCAGGTTGAAATTCAAGAAGCTATAACTCACCAACAAGAAAGATTTAAAGAGTGCCACAAATATTAAAACAATAACTAGTCTTGATCTACTGGAAAAGAGTCTCATTTACCTCCAGAGTACTACTGCTATTGCTGGGCATTTTCTCGTGAGATAAAAAGCTTCTACTAGCTTGAGCTGCTCTCTAAACATCTCAAGGCAGTGAAGCAAGACTTTTCCTAACAGAAGAGAAGCTCTCACA
>NW_003549157.1:2031-7272 GCF_000090795.2 Amphimedon queenslandica | reverse complement strand
TCAAACGTTGAAATTTGGGACACGCCTTCCTGGCTGTGTTTAAGGACAATCTCAAATGCCCACTCACGTAAGACACTTTAATTAAAATAATTTTAATCCACACTCCTTATATAGAACCAATTACTTGTTTATTTTTCAATGGGCTCACAATAATTAGTGGATCAGAAGACAGGTATTAGTACAACTTTCAAGAGCATCATTATTTTATTTATTGTCACACAATTGTCGTCTTTGTTTTCTAGCACTGTGAATTTCTGGAATGTCCATACAGCTGAGAATCTTGGTTCCCTAGAGCACTACAATGGTGTCACATCTTTGAAATTCTCAAAGCTTCTCTTGGTGACGGCTTGCGTTGATGGAATGATATATTTATGGAACGTCACGACTCATGGACTACTCATGCAGTGGAGTCTAGAGTCTGACATCATAATAGTTGATATTTGCGTTGACAGAGGAAAAGTATATGCTGCTGCCAGGTAATAATTTGGTATTCACTTGCATTCAATTTCTTCTATTAAATTTGCTTAGTTTTGAAATGTAATTATATATATATTTTTTTTAATTGGTATTTTAGTGATGGAGTCATTCATGAATGGGATATAGCTACAGGTGCTTGTGTTAGAATGTTAAAAGGACACTGTAGACCACTGACAGCACTATGGGTCAGTCAATCAAATACAGCAATATTATGTTAGTATGAGCAATTTTCTTATGCATTATACCCATAGGTTGGAAATTATAAAATTGTAAGTGCTGCTGAAGATCAAAGCCTTTGTGTCTGGCAGCCAGAGAAACCACCTGTTCAAGTAAATATTTATTGGATTGTATACTAATGTATTCATCTCTTATAGGGAGAAGAGGGAATTGAGAAATTCTATTCATTTGTTCCAGTAAAAACTGTCATGTTGTAAGAGACGATTCTTGTACATTATAACTAATTATTGTCAATTCATCAATTTAAATTATTGCAATTAAATTATATAATACTGTGTTCTTTGATTAATGATTAATTTAAACTTGTAGTTGCTTATACGGCAAAGCATGCATACAACAGTATCTGAATTTCAGCAGTGAAGTAGTACTGCTTGTACAATAATTGTTCGTAGAATTTACACACATCTGCTGGTAATTTATTTTTGTATTGCACTTGATGTGTTATTCATCTACACTACACAGCTAGAGATAGTGTAACAACTTGTTATTCATTGGTCCCTAGACTGATCTCTGATTTCTCCTTATGGATACCAGTCTTTCAGCCCTACAAAACCTTTTAGATACAATTTCCACTATATCCAAAGATGTATCGACTGAGATTGCCAGGAGACCAGACCAGATGACGCAAATTAGTGCCATGTTTGTTCGTCTAGATGCTTATTATGGAAAAGTCTATTATCTTGCTAAGTACATTTGTGACGAGGAGGAGTACTTGATACAGGCTGTAGAGGAAGGCAAGGTAGAGGATATTCAAGAATTTCTTGGGCAAGTAGATGGCAAGGCAGAAAATTGTGAGAAAGACCTGGAGAGTCTTATTGAATACCTTGAAACAGAAAGGCAAAATCTCCTACAGCAAGATGGAGACCTCAAGAAGAGGAAAGAAGATGCGCATTCAACAAAAATAATTGGCATTGGCACAACTATAATTGGAGTTATAATACTAACAGGGTCTGGACTACTTGCAATAAGTTCTAAGGGAGGCACTAGAAATCTTGGTTTCAAAGGATTTGTTGCTGCTCTTGCAGTTACCTCTGCTGGGATTTTCGTTGCCATAAAAGGATCTTCAACAAAATCCAGTAATCAAGATGATCACTATTGTACTTTATTTGCCATCGATGAAAAAAATCATTTTTTAGTCAAAGTGAGAGTAAGCTTTGTACAGCTAACAATCATTTGAAGTCAGCAACTAATCTCATTCAACCTCAGTTGCAAGGAAGTCAATCTGTCAAGAGTTCACTTGTTCAGGACATCAGAAGTGTGGCAGAGAGTGCTCGCTCTTTGAAAGAGTACTGTGAAGAGTTTAAGAATACAAGTAATCTTGAACATTTCATTTCATACTTCACAAGCAAAAAACACAACACTATGTAGCCAGTGAATAGTTTATAGTTATTTGAAGTGAAATGAATGCAATTGTCATAATTATTGCTTTTGTATAAACTTTGTCCGTCATTTGTCATCATTACAGGAACACTTACTGCAGCAGTAATGACACCATTGGGCCAGTTCTTTTAGCAGCAGTTGCAATTGGTGGTCTTATTCTACACAAAATGTTGTTGCTTACATAAGCACATGCAAAGCCTACTGTGAGAGAGCACACAAAGCAATTAAAGAAATAAAGTCTAATCTTCTAAAAATTAAATTGTTAAATTGTTGAAATCTGTAAATATACATGTAGCAGTCATGAAAGCTGAGATTAATAATAGACAAAATATCTTGATTTTCAAATTTTGATAAAATTAAAAAAGTCAAGAAATGGCCACTATTCTAATGTTTCAATAAATTTTTCAAATTCCGTTTGGTCATATGACCCAGCTAACCAAGCCACTACTCATGATGTTAGCTAATTAGAAACATGACTAAACTAATTATCAATGACATCATTCTTCATACATGTCACTTTGCTCAATTAGCAAATTATTGTGAAGGTCATTCTTGGTTAGGCGAAAGCAGAATAGATCTAATATCAGGAGTCCTACTACTATTTAGTACACTTGTGTGGTTAGTGTTGTAAATAGACTTTGTATTATCATTTTTTCCACCCACTTTAAGAGTAAGCCTTGGCTTTGCTTGTTTGGGCATGGATCTACAACTTCAGTGTGATTCACTTAAGCCTATTGAAGAAACTTCAGTCGAAAATCTTGCTGACAAAGTCACTGCACAACTAAGAATTTCTAAATTTCTGGAATGTCCATACAGCTGAGAATCTTGGTTCCCTAGAGCACAATAATGGAGTCACGTCTTTGAAACTGTCAAAGCTTCTCTTGGTGACGACTTGCATTGATGGAATGATATATTTATGGAATGTCACCACTCATGGACTGCTCATGCAGTGGAGTCTAGAGTCTGACATTATAATAGTTGATATTTGTGTTGACAGAGGGAAAGTGTATGCTGCTGCCAGGTAATAATTTGGTATTCACTTGCATGCAATTTCTTCTATTTATTTTGCTTAGTTCTAAAATCTAATTTTATTTTTTTAATTTTTTATTTTAGTGACGGAGTCATTCATGAATGGGATATAGCTACAGGGGCTTGTGTTAGAATGTTAAAAGGACACTGTAGACCATTGACAGCATTATGGGTCAGTCAATGAAATGCAGCAATATTATGTTAGTATGAGCATTTTTCCTATACATTATACATGTAGGTTGGAAATTATAAAATTGTCAGTGCTGCTGAAGATCAAAGCCTTTGTGTCTGGCAACCAGAGAAACTGCCTGTTCAAGTAAGTATTTATTGGATTGTATACTGTTTATTCATCCCTTATAGGGAGAAGAGGGAATTGAGAAATTCTATTCATTTGTTCCAGTAAAAACTGTCATGTTGTAAGAGACGATTCTTGTACATTACAACTATAATTGTCAATTCATCAATTTAAATTATTGCAAATTATGATTATAATACTGAGATCTTTGACAGTTAAGTTAATTTAATAACATACTTGTAGCTTAAACAAACTAATCCATTGTGCCATAATCCCATAAACCTAGTCCATTCTTCTATCTAATTCCTGGCAGTAATATTTTGCTGACTAATACCAGTTTATAGTTTGACCTCTCCTGGTCTGCTGAGAAGGCACATGAAGCTGCAGTTTTGATAGATAGTTTAATAACTTAATCAGCTCTAGTGCAGTGCAGTCAAGTAATCTCTGATCATATCTCCTTATGGATACCAGTCTTTTAGCCTTACAAAACCTTTTAGATACAATTTCCACTATATCCAAAGATGTAGTGAGTGAGATAGCCAGGAGACCACACCAGATGAGGCCCATTAGGCCTATGTTTATTCATCTACATGCTTATTATAGCAAAGTTTATTATCTCACGAAGTACATTTGTGATGAGGAGCAGTACTTGATACAGGCTGTAGTAGCTCAGACTAAGGCTGTAGAGGAAGGCAAGTTGGAGGATATTCTTGGGCAGGTAGCTGGCAAGGCAGAAAATTGTAAGAAAGACTTGGAGAGTCTTTTCGACTACCTTGAAACAGAAAAGCAAACCCTCCTACAGAAATATGGAGACCCCAAGTGGCTCAAGCTGAAAGAGAATGCAAAGTCAACAAAAGTAATTGGCATTGATACAACTATAATTGGAGTTATAATACTAACAGGGTCTGGACTACTTGCAATAAGTTATAGCAATGATGACATTAAGAAACATAGCGAAGTTTTTAGCAATGCCGATGACGTTAAGAAACATGCAGCATCAATGCATTCAGCAAGTAATGACACTGGAACTCGTCTTGCTCTCATGGGAGTATTTGTTGCTTTAGCTGTTACCTCTGTTGGGCTCTATGTGACCCTAAAAGGATATTCAGAAAACTCCAACAATCACGATAAAGAACAAGACCATTATCGTGTTGTATTTGCCATTGATCAAATGAAGTCATTTTTCAGTCTAAGTGAGAGCAAGCTTCGTACAGCTAACAATCGTTTAAAGTCAGCAACTAATGTCATTCAACCTCAGTTGCAAGGCAATCATTTAACAAAGAGTTCACTTGTTCAGGACATCAGAGGTGTGGCAGAGAGTGCTCGCTCTTTGAAAGAATACTGTCAAGAGTTTAAGGTTGCAAGCAGTTTTGAACATTTCATTTCATACTTCACAAGCAAAAACACACCACTATGTAGCCAGTGATATGCATTTAACTAATTTATAGTTAATTGAAGTGAAATGAATGCATTTGTCATAATGTCATTGTTTTTGTATAAACTTTGTCAGTCATTTCATTCTGGAGCACATAGCACTTTAAGAGGAGTGGCTACTGCAGCAGTGCGTGATGAACCAGTCACCAGTTGCACCAGCCTAGGTTCTTTTAGCAGCAGTTTGTCTAACAGCCATTGCAATTGGTGGTCTTATTCTACACAAAATCCTGTTGTTTACACAAGCACATACAAAGTCTACTGCAAAAAAAGCACTCAAAGCAATTGAAGAAATTTAATTTAATCTCCTGAAAATAAAATCATTGAAATCTGCACACATGTAGCAGTCATAAAAGCTGAGATTAAAATAATATATAATTATTCAAATTAAC
>NW_003549157.1:0-1640 GCF_000090795.2 Amphimedon queenslandica | reverse complement strand
ACGCAAGTGTGGCAACTTATGCAAGTGTGGCTAGTCTAAAGACTTAGACTGTTGACGCTGTTCTATTTTGTAGTGACTCAAAGTCACTGGAAAATGGAAACATTTTCAGATGCTGGCATTATTACAATATTGTACTTATAACAGATGCATGTACATGTAACTTGATAGCTGATATTTGAGTAAAGCTTAAAATATGAGCGTATAATAATGAGCATAATTGGATTTATTTCAAAGCATAATAGGGTGGAGTTTGGGGCAGTGCCTAAAAGTAGAAATTAATTGAGCTAGCCCTAATGACCAGACTATAGATAGTGAGGAAGAAGTGAGTGCAACATTTCAAGCTACTTTATAATGGCCTCTATGGTCAGTACCTCTTGCATTGATGACCTTACAGCTACAAGAATGGCTCAGTATAAGGAGATTTTATTATCACTTGAGTTAATAGGTCAAATTTCAGTCAAAGATCTTGCTGAAAAGGTTGCTATACCACTATCCACTGCTCTACAAGCAGTTCAAGATGCCTCAGAGTTTCAAAATGGTCTCCATGACCAGGAAGTAGTTGAAGCAGTTCAAAAAGTTCAAGAATTAGTCAATGAATTTTATATGCTTGCACGAGCTTTTATCATCAAGGCTCACTCACTTGCCAACTACATATACAGTGAAAAATTATACACAATCAAAGCAATTGAAGACGGTAATGCAGAAGAGTTGAAGGCCTACCTTGAAGAAGTGCTAGGCAAGTCACAAGCATGTCAAAAGGGCTTACAAGAATTGATAACATTCAATGGATATAATGGACAGAAAGCAACAAATGAACAGAAAGCAACAAATGAACAAATGAAAACAGGATTAAGCCACAGGATAAGTGCTCAAATGATTGCGGCTGGTGTGGCAGTAATGACACCAGCTGGACCAGTTCTTTTACCAGTTGGTCTAACAGTTGCGATTAGTACTCTTATTTTTGCTATATACAGTGATGTTGCTTACTCAAGGCAAAAAGAAATGGTTGCCTACTGTGAGAGAGCAATCAAAGCAATTGAAGAAATGAAATCTAATCTCCTGAAAATTGAAGAATCATTGAAAACCGTAAATGCAGCATTGAAAGCGGAAATTGATCATAATTATGAAGATATATCTGATTCCAAGCTTAAAAAGCTTAGTGAAAATAAGGGAGTAACCAAACAAGCTCTAAAACAAAAGGTACAAGAAGTAGCAGAAGGAGCGAATCGCTTGAAAGAGTACTGTGAACCTCTAAAAGAGTCAAAAAACCATAAGGAATTTATACAGAGGATTGCATCTACATCTTAAGATTAATGCTTTCATTCCTAAACTTGGAATTAGTTAGAGTAACATTTTAGTGTAGTTAGTTTTGTCAATTGCCATAACATTAATAATTATTAATAATTTTTGTTTAGTTAAATAATCTTATTCTTTTATTGATTTTTAATATAAATTATTGCACAAATCATTGTTTAATGTACACTCTATCACCAACTTTAATGCTACCAGGTGCAATGATACCATAGTCGGCTCCAAACAGAGGGCCACCTCCTGCATAGCGGCTGTTCTCTACTCCATACACTTGCTCATAGCTCCTGTATGTACGGAGGGTTTTTAATGGCTCTCCATCAGAAGACTTG
>NW_003549156.1:5583-7275 GCF_000090795.2 Amphimedon queenslandica | reverse complement strand
GTAATGTCCTGACAGTAGAAGTAGCTGCTGGAGTATATTCAGGAGTAGGAGTAGCATAAGTAGGATCAGTAGGTTGTAACTAATGAATGAAACACAACAGCATATAATGAATGATGGGGTCAGTCTACAGTAGTTATATTCAGTCATCAGTAAACAAGGTTCATTATTATTAACTCAAGTTACTTCAATATTATTGTTTCTGCATGAACTACCAGTCACTCCTTTAGTCTGTAAAAATATCATCAAAAGGTTTATTATAATGTGTATTTATATTACCTCATTTCCATTACCATTTGCTGTAGGACTATTATTATAAAATTGAGTATAATTAGTGTGTTATATAATACACATATTTTACCTTTCTTTGTTCTTTATTCCTGTATATAAATAATAATTAACAGTAATATTATTATACTTACTGTGTCTTTTAGCATATACCAGTATAGATCTAATGGGTATAATGACAATAATTATTATCATTATAACAAATACTGTTCCAATAGCTCCTGATATAATAGGAACAGCATTAGGACTGCTGGCTGTGCTGGTACTGGATATCATCATAGTTGATGGTGTCACTATTGATGAATCTGAATTCTTACCAGTACCAACAGTTGATATACCAGTAGTTTGACCAGTACCAGTATCAAAAGTGATGGTATGAACTGCTGTTTTACTTTTAGTAGATGGTGATTCAGTACTGGAAGATACTGTAACTATTTGATTTTGATGTATTATATTGTTTCATAAAATTTATGCTAAAAACTATTATTGGACTTACTTGAATTTGACCATGTATATATCAATGAATTACTGGTACTTATATTAGTAATTAATGTAACCAATAATATATATTAATAAATAATGTATTAATGATAGACAGACCTGATAATGGAGCATTAATAATTGAACTAGCACTGGTCATTGCAGGAGTGATACTGGTTACACTGACTATTAACATTAATGACATTGTACTGTATTATATAGGCGGTAGCCTATATGTAGGATTGAGGTTGATTTTTCAAGATGGCGGCCGTTTTTATGATTTTCAAACACTTATAACTCTTTTATTTTACGTTGTACAGCCTTATAAATGGCTTAGATGAGCTCTCCTTCACTGAGCGATTCTCCTGGTACCTTTAAAGTGAACTGTAATGTAGCGGGAGCATTTCTGGAGAACAGGCCCAAATTCCGAAATTTCTACAAAATTCTTCAGACTTTTTTTTCTTCTTTCATCTTCTTCTATGCACCGGATAATCTTTTAATCCAGTGAACCGCTCAAGTTGGCTTTTACATCATTCTTTTGTGCTTGGGTCAAGGACCACAAAGGTAGTTTCAAAAAGAAGCAAAGACAGGGAGCAAAATGGAAGACAAAATCCAGCTGCAGACACCGCGTGGGTTTGTGGTTTGACGCCATTTTAATTTATGCGCACGTGATCAGTATGAATATAATTAACCTAACCACACAATCATAACAGTATGTAATTTATCACATTAAAAAAAAAGAATGGAAACAAGTAAATAAAAAAACATTAAAAATGGGAAAATAGTAGGATTGAATTGGGAAAAAGTAAGGAAACAAGAGGGTACTTGCAAACTGGTGTGGTAAAAAATCCTACACCACTGCATCAAAGATGAAGGCTTCTCATATAGTGCTATCATAGTTGGCTGTGAGGATAAATTGCTATGCTT
>NW_003549156.1:0-1244 GCF_000090795.2 Amphimedon queenslandica | reverse complement strand
ATGCTTCCAGCGCCATTTTATCAGCCACACCCATAAATTTGAAGATTACTGAGATTAACTCTGTATACTTGCAAAAAACGGATGTAAACATACGCGCTGTGGTATCACAGAATATAGGCAGGTTAGACACTCTCCCTAAATAATTATCCACTCTTGATAATATATATATATATATATATATACATAGCGCGACGGTGAATTCAATTATAGGAACGACCTGGGGGCTTCGCCCCCAGGTCGTTAAAAAGTCTGAAGAATTTTGCAGAAATTTGAATTTGGGCCTATTCTCCAGAAATGCTCCCGCTACATTACAGTCCACTCTAAAGGTACCAGGAGAATCGCTCAATGAAGGAGAGCTGATCTAAGCCATTTATAAGGCTGTACAACGTAAGATAAAAGAGTTATGAGTGTTTGAAAATCATAAAAACGGCCGCCATCTTGAAAAATCAACCTCAATCCTACATATAGGCTACCGCCTATATAATACCGTATATCTATTTTATATACAAAGAAATGATATCGAATGGGTTTTCATTCACCATGCTTTATGTGAAAGTAATGCAGAGTTCCAATGGCTGACATGCAAAGTAGAGTTGTTTTGCCAAAAAAAGTTTTGTTGTGCTAAACTCAGTACAATGAGAGGCTTTGTATCAACTGTTTTTTACTATAGCAAGATATTTTGAAGACTTACGACATCTGGGAGAGCCAGAATGATCAGTTATAATTTGATTTTAATTTATTTAAATAAAGATTTTACACTGAACAATGAAACCAAAGGTTATAGTACAAATGAAAACTGGAAAATACAGTGAGAATACATCATTTGACTCTCTGTCACAGCCCAAAGAGGAAAGCAGGCTCATACAACAAGAGTATTGCACTATACTTCCTAAGTTGACTTTATTGGCATCTTTCTTGACTCTAGAATAGTTAAGCACTTACTGCTTGATTGGTGGCCAATTATTGTACGTTGGCAGATACCATAACTGAGATATTACAAAATTAATGGTATTCACAAGCTGCTATTTCTCACTGAAAGGATCTATATTAAAAAAATTAGACCCCTCTAATTGCCAGCAAAATTAGAGGTGTGGCCAGAAAGTGGAGCCCCTCAATGCTTTACATTCTTTTGTAGTATTATTGACTGTTACTAAAGATTTCAATTGCATATAAAGTTTGAATATTGTGTACTAGCTGATGTACCATACAAGACAATAATTATTGGTGAGGAATTAATATTGGCG
>NW_003549155.1:5780-7275 GCF_000090795.2 Amphimedon queenslandica | reverse complement strand
AGGTGAATGATATATCCTTCTTTCTGTCATCAGTGAAAGCACCAAACCCTGGCTTTTGATATACTGCAGTTTGTTTCTTTCTCCACCTCTGGAACTCGTTCCTGTGGGATCAAGCTACAACACCAATTCTCATGTTCCAACTCCTCAAGGCATTTCTACTTTACAAGACTCCCTAGACTCTGGAATAAGATATCAAGGCAGGTCGATCTTCTTGGTTACTCTGTTCCTATAGCAAAATTCCATCTTCGTCGCCTAATGTGGTCCTACTTTGAAGAAACTTTCGACTCTGAGGATCTATGTACGTACCACTTCTGTTGCCCCTGTAGCAAATGTATCACTTCACAAGTCAAGTAACTGTTTTGTTGCATTAGTAACTTTATGTGTATGTATAATGTATATAGTGTTATAGTGTAAATTATTGTTTTATTTTTTATTTCTGGTACTCAGTATTAATTACTGATGTACCCTCAGTACTCCAAACTCCTGCTGCCCTCAATTTAATGTTTTTCTTTTCTTCTCTCTCTATGTTAGTACTGTAAAGTTCTTTAATAATAATAATAATAATAATAATAATGAGAAATGACTGAGATAATAGCCAAAAACTAGTTTTTTTTTTAATATTAATTTTGTAACCACCTTTTTGAGACTTCTGCACCAGGTATGAACAAGTTACTACTTTGAGTGTATTATTAAGGCCTCTTATATAGACTGTTTATGGTTTCATTTTTCTAGATGCTATGTTTCAAAAGTAATAATATATTTTTTGCAAGTGTTTCAAAGGGTGTGGTTTAATTTTTAGTGAGAACTGAGTAGTGAAAGAATAGGTTATTTACCAAGAAACACAAACAGGATTTCAGTGGAATTGATGAGACATTGTTACATGATTGTAAAGCTTTATATTTATGCTACCACAGAGAACTATCAAGATAGAGATGATGTACATTACAGTATGTACTGTATGGTGATACAGTAAGTGCGGCTTATAATAATTGTTGTCAATGTTTTTATTGCTATTTTTATAGTTAAAATTTGTTGAAGGACTCATAATAATAATCAATCTATTGGGTCACTGAAGAATAGAATAATCATCAACAGTTATAATGATAATAATTTGAATAATAATTTTTTAGTACTTAGCACAGTGCATTCTTTCTTGTAATAGTAGATCTTCACTTTTTAGAACTAGAATATTGATTGCAACTCTTATATAGTCGTAGACCTGAGCTTTAGTAAGTAATTCAATTGGATTTCTTCACTATTTTGCTTGTGACATGCTTATACACGTGTAGTGTAAACGTCACAATACATCACTTCCGGTGCCAAGGATCGAGCGCATCCTGTTTCATATCCATGTACCGTACGCGTCTTAATTTTCGAGGTGTATTAAATTTCGTTATTTTCGTGCTCACCTTAAATCCACGAAATTTAAACCAACTCTAATGCCATTCTATTGTATGTAGACTATGGCCAGAACACGAAAATTAGCTCACACGAA
>NW_003549155.1:0-2247 GCF_000090795.2 Amphimedon queenslandica | reverse complement strand
TGACGTCTTGTACTGTACATGTACATACAGTTATTTTTGCTTTGAGACAGTAAATTTTCCATATTCATTCAGCCATTATACCTACCATCAAGAGTACATAATATTAGGGAGAGTATCCAACGCACCTATAGTAGCCTGATACATCACGGCGTATTGTTTACATCAGTATACTTCTTTAGTATACAGAAATATACTATTTCACACATTAAGGCTAATAAAAATTAATTATAAGCGTGGGAGGAGTGACCATGTGTTTCAAAATGGCTGCCACGGAGAAGTTTATGAGCTCATTTATGAGGCTGTAAGCAAGTTGAAAGACTTCTTAGTGGCAAGATATGACTTCCTTAGGTATCTATATTTGTGAAGAAGCTTCATAGTCACTTGAAGTTTGGAATTACGAGTCCGTGTTGCAGTCACAGGTTATTACAAGCCAATTTTCACCTTGAGGCTCAAATAAACAATACGCCGTGATGTATCAGCCAGCATAGGGCCGTTGGATACTCTCCCTAATATTATGTACTCTTGCTACCATCAATGATCCATTGGGAGTGATACATTAATTTTAGTATAATGTCAATAATAATTATTACTGCTTTATATTTTCATTTTTGAGAATTAGAGCCGTTAATGATTACGGCACAAATTTTTCTGCGAAATTTTAATTTTAGATAAAACAACACCCAAAGGGAATTACCCGCTATACACTTCCATCTCCTGTCCAGTGTCTGATATGATACTGTATCATAGATACATGTACATGTACTCATTGATTCATTGACAGTATGTATAGTCAGTAGTGGGAGTATACTAATAGAACAATATCAATGAGTAAATATCTTTACATAAAAGGACTTGTAATGAGTACAAATTTCCACTTGATTAGATTCATTCCTTATTAGTCTCACATAGCCAGTCCCTCCCTCTACAAAGCAAGGGTCTGGTCTATTACCATAAATTACCTCATTCATCTTTCAACCTTACTTCTGGTGGAACTAAGTACAATAAACATTGAATAACCTCATGTGTAAATTATGAAGATTGAAACCTCCTTTTTGGGCCAGGATTAATTATACTAAGCATAATTGAATTTCCTGGAATTTAATTATTTACAAATTGTGTTAGATGATGCATGAAATCCACTAAATTAGGAATACCAGTAAACATTAGTCCAGTGTATTGTAGATAGTATAATGTGTTATCATAACAATGTCAGTAATGGGACCCTCATCTAGTAGTGTAGTAGTTTGTATCTCTTCCACTGGGTATTTATGTAATATTGTCACTAGGTGTTCCTCCTCCTACTACCCTAGTCCTAGTCCTACTTATGTGTCCAGTCATAGATACTCAATGATTCAATGTATACTAATACACCAGACACACTCTTTGTAGAGGGAGGGACACTCTCTTTCCTTATAAGGATATACATGTACATGTACTGTATTGCAGGATTTATTGGTGAGGGATTAAATTTGTCAAATCCTTAAATTACAAGATTACTCCAAATTGAAACTCACAAATTATTGTCAATTATTAGCTGCCACGTGTTGGGAGCTACAAAATTTAATTAGCAAACTTATCAATTTAGACAATTCTTCCAGAATTTCTCCCTGTCAATAAATACTCTCATATGTTATACAAGTACATGTAAATGAATGGCTCAGTTGTTTGTGTATTTTTCCATTAAAAGTTGTTTTTATATGTACATGTATTGTTTATGTGTTGTTTATGGTCGGTTATTGTCACTGGTTACATATTCTGTGGATTTTGTGTTTGAATGAGATTATGTGATAATGAGACATAGGAGTGATTAATATTACTATTATAATAACTGTTAATAATACACTCATTCACTTGTTAATACTGTAGGACCGACAGTTGTATTATGCTGCTCAAGATGGAAATATAGAAGGAATGAAAACTGCCCTCTCTAATGGGGCAGATATCAATTGGCATCATCCTGATGTGGTAAGTGTATGATGTTGTGACTAGTGTATTAGTATGACTTGTATAATGTAAAAGTACCTGCAGTTTAGTTATAAATCAGTTTATTATATTAATATTGTGTAATTACCGTATTTCCTCATGGAAGCACCTAGGCATTTTTTCTTATAGAGACCCGTTTGCTGGGTGTTTAAATGAAGTAGGTGTTTATATGAGGATAGACTTTTAAATTCATTGCGGAGGAGTCTTCTTCTATGAGCTTCCTTCTCAGCTACAACTGCTATGTTGCCTGTAGTGTGTGCCAGT
>NW_003549154.1:4412-7278 GCF_000090795.2 Amphimedon queenslandica | reverse complement strand
GACTGCTGATCAATAAAGAGCCATTAAAAGAATATACGTTTTTGTATCTATTGGTGTGGCTACTACAGAACCTTGACTTTTGTATGCATGATGATACATCCATTGGATTAGAATGAAGCAACATGACTGATCACTTTTGAAAGTAAGGTAGCAAACAGCATTACATATAATAGAGGAAGAGAAGGACAGTAAATAAGAGCAGTCAAGTTCTACTGTAAATTGTATATTGTATCGGACATTATCACAATTACCGTATACCGGTTTATTTTTGCAACTTTGTGTTTTTTGCTCCATTGCTAAAATTAAAATCACAAAATTCTTTATTTCCATTGCCATGTGGTGCACTTTGCAAGCTATTCACAAAAATTTTTCACTGCAAAAATAAACCTGTACACAGTACTTCTTAATTTCAAAGTGTAGTGCATGTAACCAATATCATGTACAGTATGTATTATGTGTATATGTGATGTGTATGTATTACACATCACATATACACATATGTATATACACATATACACATTCTTCTTTAACATTTAGTCACTATGATAGTAAAGACAATACATAGCATTAAATTTGGGAGTGCAGTACTGGAATGATAATAATGATAACAATGACGTATTCAATGACCAATGAAAGCAACTCCCACTTGTCGTGTCCTTTTTACGGCAGAAGTGACTTGGGAATTACTTGATTACTGTAACGTCTTATAATAATAATTACAAGATGATTGATGTCTCTCAGTGGAGAGCAAGTATTGGACTGTGGAACTACTGTCAAGCTGCCTCCAGTAGACCAGCTAATGGCCGCCACTCTCACTCATTCAAAGCTGCAGTAGACAGCAAGTCAGGCAGTACTACATCAGGAGAGAAGACATCTAAACTGCCAGTAGCTCTGTCTCTTATTGCTTTCCTCCTTTTTCTCTCTTTATTAAGACACATCTTGATGATTCCTCCAACAGGTAAACAACAATTGCAACTTTGTACTTGTATATTTACTGGTATTTTATTATTAGGTAACTGCTACCAAGTACAATGTACTACTGGTGTTACTGTTACTGATACAAATTACCTCCAGTCAGTAGTCTTACCTGGAGGCAGCAGTTCTAACCTGATTTACAATGATCTCTATTTGATTGTTTGTCTACGTATGCTCCTCCTCTTATCAGGAGATGTTGAACTCAATCCTGGTCCTATAACAGGTACACTTGGTGAAGGTAATAATTGCTTACTATCTTATAATAGGCAAAGAACTTAATATGAAAGCAGTCATGAAGATATTTCAATCTTCTGATTATCATTACCTGACAATAGGGACTGGATTGGGTGTGAATACAGCTGATTTGATAGAAATGCAAGGCACAGCAAATACCAAACTTCATTTGGTATTCCAGAGATGGTTTGATGCTGATAGAGATGTCAATTGGGATACATTAATAAAACTGTGTGATGACTTTCCTGATCAACTGGGCAGAGCAAAATCTATTCTTCTGGCATATATAGGTAAGTTAAAAACTTAAATAATTATAAATTAAAAAATAATTTATTATATAAAGACACATCAGTCAGTGATGATCTCTCTCTACAGAATTATCATCAACATCTCAGTTGTTGGTAATGCACATACTGCAAGTATTTTGCAAACACTAAACTAGCTAGTGAATCTGTTGTTAATTTAGTTATTAATTATGCTCTTAAATTAGAATATGACAATCTTACTTTATATTATATCAATAGGTAGTCCTTCTTATGGTATAACTACTCCTTTCAAAAGTAAAGCAAATGAAGAGGAAGTATGTAAGTCTTTTGATGAGTTATATAAAAGGTTTTTTGATTTAGCTGATTCTTTTAATAAGTCACTTCAAGAAAAAATAGAACACAACAGCCAACTAGCCACTCAGGTATCTGAATGGCTCATAAAACAAATGGACTGGGAATATGGCTCAGTAGAAAGTAATTTAGATGATATCTTAAGAAAGATCCATCCTTATTATGACTTTATTGATTGTAAACTGTTATTAGACATGAGTATAAAATTCCTGCCAGATGTAACAATTACTGACGATGGAGTAACTTATAAACTAGTTGATGAATTATACAGCCATAATCGTATGAGTAAGAGGCTGTGTACATCAAACACAGTTTCTACACTCCAAAAGTTACTGGAGGAACACTATAAGCCTTTATATAAAAGCATGGATAATCTACCTTGCATTAACATACACCTTCAAACTCGCTGGAATCACATAAGCATAAGAGGATTATATAAACTTATTGAAAAGTTACTGCCTCAAAAAGACAAACAGCCAAAATACAGACAGTTAATTATTAAACATATTACAATAAGAAGTAAATGTGTTGTCATCAAGTTATATATTCTTGACATTACAGCTGATAGTCTAATAGAATATGCTAGAGGAAAGTTACAGTTTATGCGTCTCATTGGTGTATTTAGTTTATACATTAATGATCATGTCCTTCAAGAAGATGAGAATATGAACTTCACCTTTGAACTAGCTCTCTTTGAGGCAGTCACAGCTGGTAATAATGAAGCAGTAGAGTTTCTTCTTCAACTAGAAACTGTTAATATTGATCATACTAATGAAAAAGGCAAGACAGCACTAATGTTAGCTTGTGAAAGAGGACATGAGGACATTGTACACAGTTTACTGTCTGCTGGAGCTAATGTTAACATTCAGGACAATAAAGGACAGACAGCACTGATGATTGTAAGCCAATATAATCACATTTCAATCATTCACATGTTACTACAAGCTAATGCTAATCCTCACCTGAAGGCATCAGATGGATCAAATGCATTACTGATTGCTAGTTACTGTGGTAACTATGAAATTGTTGAACTATTGATT
>NW_003549154.1:2224-3206 GCF_000090795.2 Amphimedon queenslandica | reverse complement strand
CTCCCTCTCTCCCTTCCTTCCTCCTTCCATCCCTCCATCTCTCTTTTTCTAGCTTCTCCATCATCAAGAATGTCTGCTTCAGGTATTTTAAAGCTTGTACTAGTATAGCTACATCCTTTTGTATCATTTAGTGAACTACAGTAAGGAGAATCCACAAGATCCTTTTGTTAAAAGAGAACTAACTAAAAGTAAAACAATTCTAAGTTATGTTGTATACAGCTGGCATTAAAACCTTTGTTTTATATAAAGGTGATCATGGTACCATTATGGGACTGATTGACAAAGATATAGCTCCAAATTATAAAGAATTGGCTGCACAATTCCGTATCCCTCAGGGTACAATAGACACCATAGCCTACAATAACAGAAACAACTCAGCATGGGATGGACTAAATGATGTTGTTGCTGATTGGCTGAGAGGAAATACTGAAGTGTATGATGAAGGAGTTACAGCTAATGTAAGGTGGCTGTATGATGCTGTCAGAACAATAAATAAAACACTTGGAACAAAAATTGCCAAAGGTATTTCCTTAAAATTGAGTTTCTTAATTTTGCTTTGCATCCAAAATCTTTTTATAGAGTTCGGGATTCCAGAGCAAAGTGATTCGTCCACTCAAGAAGGTAAGATAACAAAAGACAATAAATATTCATCAATCACTTGATCATATCATTTCATTTCTATAGCAGACAAAGGAGGCTTGAGCCATTTTGCAAGTAGTGCTGGAAAAGAAGAGACTGATTTAGAGTAAATAATACCCTCAAAATGAACAATTTAATGTAATGTTCTTGTGTTTATAGAGAATCACTTGGTAGCACAGGAAGAAGTAAAAGTGATGATCAAAGTATGTTAGAATAATAGGCCTACTAGTAATGTCATTAATACTAAATAATAACTACTAAAATAATACCGAAGTATTGATAATCATCAGCCTGCTTATTGTTCATGATGTATCAAGAGTAGATAATAATGGACCTTTTGCAC
>NW_003549154.1:0-1970 GCF_000090795.2 Amphimedon queenslandica | reverse complement strand
CAGGTATGCTCCAGTCTCTTGCTGGCAGCTGGTCACTGATGCATCAGTTGATATTATCCTGTACTAGGCACTCAGTGGGTGATAGGGTGGACATGATGTATGTTTTAGATACTTTTAATAAAAGTTTTACTGATGTTAGTGTTAAAGGATTTGTACCTCTTGTTTAAATAATAAATATAATAAAACTGTCATAATTAATTTTATTACAGATATGAGGTTCACTCCAGTTACAATAGGTTGTGTACTAGTCAGTTCAATAGTGTCACTCATACCTCACTCATCAGTATGATACAACCAATGGACTTCTTAGGACTAGTAATAAAGTGATTCGTGAAATTAATTTTAATTAATTAAACTAATAATTTGCCACACCTCTCAATACTATTATTATTATTACTAGGTGAATGTAAACATTGAGGGGGCGAGCCATCAATTCACATTATTTGATTAGAAGATTAAAATTATAATAAATCCAGCTCTTAGCCTACATGCATGTTCAGACCCCGGCCTCATGGCCGGGGTCTGAACAGAGCAAACACACCAGTTAACACAACCAAAATAACCCAGTAAAAGAGACAAGGATGAACTATCCTGTCAATTTGAAAAAAATGTGCCAAGCTAAACTTTTAATCAAGCTTCCATCAATTAACATCTTTTTGAAATAAAACTACTGAAATAAAATCAATCCAGCTCTTAACGTGCATGCATATTCAGACCCCATCCTTATCGTCTGGTGGGGTCTGAACAGAGCAAAGCCACTATTTAACACCACTGACCAAAATGACCTAGTAAAAGTGACAAGAATGAACTGTCCTAATACTTTGAGAAAAAGTGACAAGCTAAACTTCTAATCAAGCTTCTCTCACAGCCCCTCTCTTTTATCTAACTGTTAGAAACTCAATCTGAGTTTTTCACATTAAAATTTCCACCACCTTGCTCTTTTTGACCACACCCTCTAAATTAATTTTGCCCACGTGGTCCAAATTTATCAATAATAGTATACTAATTTAATTTTCGTATTCTTCCGTTCATAAACAAGACGTAACGCAAATAGACCTAGACAGATTAGTGTGGGTCTCGCTCATGCTCGCCCCAACTACTCAAAAATACTGAAAATATCCTGAATGTGACTCTTCAATTCTACGCAGTGATGAAGCAGACCTAGGCCCTATAGCTAGGCTCTAATTATTATCTACTCTTGGATGTACTCATGCGCCTTGTTGCAGTACTAGGTGCAGCTGCAATATTATATAATAATAGCCTGTACAGCTGCTATAATGCTTAGCCTCCTTTAGAACCTCCATTGTATAAAAACTGATCCGTTGACTGTTAAAGAGTATAGTACCTTATGTGAAGGTTATACAAAGTAATGGAGGCTGATAGATACCCTACTAGGCTTAGCATCAGTTAACAACAGCAAATGCATTTTACAACAGGAGGTGAATGAGTAAATTCCGCTCTGCACTACTTATTAACCTTCAGGGGAAACTTTAGTCTCCCTGGCCAGACCCTAGGGAAACTTGGTGGTAAGTTATTTATTTATGAAACTGACATCAAGCAATCAGATTGGTCCGATTGCTGATTGGTCTGATTCATAGTAGAAAATTACTGTATGTTATTGTACATGTACATGTATTTAGTAGGTAGAATATTAATAATAATAATTTTGATCATTCATTATTAATAGGCAAAGAGCTTAATATGGCAGCTGTCACAAAGATATTTGATTCTTCTGCTCACTGTTACATGCTAATAGGGACTGGATTGGGTGTGAATACAGCTGATCTCCAACAAATACCAGGAGCAGCAAGTACCAATCTTAATTTGGTATTCCAGAGGTGGTTTGATGCTAATAAAGATGTCAATTGGGATACATTAATAAAACTTTGTGACAGTTATCCTAATCAACTGGGCAAAGCAAAATCTAAACTACTGGAATGTATAGGCAAGTTATTGGAGATAATTATAAA
>NW_003549153.1:5920-7280 GCF_000090795.2 Amphimedon queenslandica | reverse complement strand
TAAATTTTATGATTTATAACTTTACCTGTGAGAAAAGAAAATTCCTCGGCGGAGAAAGTGGTGGGCTGGTTTCTTTGATAGAGTCTCAATCCTTTGTAGAAGGGATTCATCTATTCTTTCACTTCCAAACTGAACTATAATTAGATATATAATTTCACGCCTGACATTTTTGCCTATATACCAATGAGCTTGTCATAGTTGATCTTCTTTTCACCGTCCCCAGCTTTAGCTGTCCAAGGATCAACAATTTGTTCTTTAGGCTGAGTTGAGTCTGTTGCCATTATTGAACCGTTTTTCTTAGGTTAACTTATTGTCCTTTGTCCAGCAGGATATTTTTGCTGCTATGGGCTAGGTTAATATTAATATAGAAAACTTGAGCTCGCCTACGCGCCTAGCACCAGGCGACGCGATGACTATGCATTATTGCATTAATTAATGTACCGAATCAGTTCCAAAAATAGCCTGGGCTGAACTATACTAAAAATAATCATTTCTAATAAAAATAAGACAACATAAATGAAACTAGCACAAAATCTAATTCATATAAATCTAAAACATAACAATTATTAGTTCGTAAGTTTTTTGCTGCCCGACAGGTCACAATAACTACTAGCTCTAGAGCTTAAATGATTCAGTTTTTTCTATTGGTTTTGTTAAAAATATTTTTAGTGAAGACCCTCCAGTTCCTTCTGTAGCAGTATCATTACTCGGCTTAGAAATATAATTTGTCACAAGGTCAATGTGTTCTTGTCGAAAGGCTACCAAGGCGATTACACAACTGTTGTAAGCGTCCTTGCTGCATGAATGAAGCTGTACATAGGTCCTCAAAATGGAATGTGAAAATTCATCTTTCTTGTATTCATTTTTTATGTCGGTTAGAAACTGACGATGCTCAAGTGGCATACGAATTTTCATTCCATCCAAAAAACTTTTAGTACCACCTTCAAGTTCAATGCCTAAAAATATATCAAATAATGGAATGATTGAACTTTGGACACCACTTGCACCAGGATATGTTCGCCATGTGTCAGGATCTTCAGTACCCTCATACTGTATTCCTTCCTTACTTCCAGAAAAAAAGACTCGCAACTTGTTATAAAAAACACTTGGATTACATTCTTGGTACATCTCTTTCATAATGCCTGTCATACTAGATATGCAATCAGTGACAATCTTGAGGCAACGCATTACTTCTTGCTGATCATCTTTCTTGATTGCTTCAATGCAATCAACGACAGCTTGGATACCTGGTGCAGCTGCAAGCTCAATACGCATATGAATTAGATAAAACCAAGCCTCATCTTTACTACCAGTAAAGGACAATGCGACCTCAAAGTTGTCTTTAGAAAGAGGCTCGTTT
>NW_003549153.1:0-1472 GCF_000090795.2 Amphimedon queenslandica | reverse complement strand
CATACACACCATACGCACTATATGCACCACTGGTGTAAAATTAATATTCAAATCAAAAAATCAAAGTAATAGATCTAGCTATAACAGTAAAACTAATAGCAAAAATAATTAACATTACAGTCAAACAGAGACAGCAAAAAGTTCTTTTTGATCCTTAAGCTGACAGCTTAAAATTCAGAGGACGAGGAGTCATGAACTGCTTCACAACATCCATAGTCACCTCAGCACGCCTTGCCTGATGATCCCCAACAAGCTTTTGAAGCACATCAATAAGCTCTTTCTTGAGTTGTCCAGTAAGCAGTTTTCTACTCTTATAATTCTAAATTAAAACATTATAAGTTAAATATTTGTTATGCTATTACTACCTTCTTTATCTCTGCCAGACATTCATCATCCTCCATGAAAAAGGTCAAGTATCGATAAGAGATATCAACATCAGTGTTACCACCATGCTTCTCATGTTCTTCTTTTGTGTCACATCCACCAGAAAAAGCATACTTGTTGATTTTTTGCTCAATTTCCTTTGGAGTATCCGTAAGAAAGATGAATGATGTTGGATCACTGGCGAACATCTTGGATTGTGGTCCTTGAAGTGCTGGAAAGAAAGTTTAATGAAGGAGTGCTGGTTTGTGATAGCCAAGACATGGTGCTACATCTCTTGTCATACAAAAGTATGGATCCTATAACAGCTGACCTTATATACTAATAAGTATACATTATTACCTGACCAATGGCACAAGGGATGAGACATCTGACATTTTAATTGTCACCAAATATGTCTAGAAAGGTAGTACTAAAGGATGGTGCTGCTTGAACAACTGGGAATGCCATTTTACCTGTACAGCATGAAACAGCACATTAAGTCATTACTCCTTTTGCATGGTACACTCACCTATAGAATCTGTATCCTGGAAGCCAAATATACCCTTTGCCTGATTACAAGTTACACACTTTTGTATACGTAGGACATTGCGATAAAAAGATGGACAGCAACTATAAAAGTAAATTAACAATTAGACAAAATGATTGAAAGTTAAGGAATAGAGTTCAAATACATTACAATGTAAAAATGCTTAATGTATTTAATTTTTTTTCAGTACCTCATTTAATCCAAGTTTGAAAAGGTAAATGTCTTATTAACATCAAAACCACAGGCAACAATGTCTTTAGCATTCTCATAAGAAAGGCGATGAGCTTCCTCTAGGCCAAGATCTTTCCACATAAATTTCTCATCATCAGTCATTTGTATCACAAGTGGTACATCAAATACAACTTGCAAATATCTATATTAATAAGGAATCGTTAGCCAATGTGGTAGCATATTATAATTATCGCTATGTAATGTCATATCAAACAATAATCAGCAATATAAAGATACACAAACAGACTATTCACATCAACAAATTATAAACATGCTGATAAGATACTTAGCTAAGTATACAATCACTAGGCAAAAAGACAATAACAAGTAC
>NW_003549152.1:5500-7285 GCF_000090795.2 Amphimedon queenslandica | reverse complement strand
ACAGCTCAATGTAAGACAGTGGAAATAGACTATTTGGTAAGTAGTGAGGTCTTAAAAAAGTCCTTGTTGTTATCTCAACATTTTAATGTTCAAGAAATTCACTTTCAAGTTAATTTTGTTGACTTTAAAGTAGATTTATTTACTCAATTTTTTGAACTTCCACAACTTAATAAACTTCAATTAAGAATAACATTTTATCGCTATAATAAGGCAACTATTATTGAGCCAATTCGTCTGCAAAAGTTTTTTGAGCTACAAGAGTGTATCACCAGCTCCAAACTACAAGGATTATACCTCTGCATATATATACATGAGAGGGACCTGCCACTGGAAAAAATTGCTGATATTACATATATAACTGCTAGTTTATTTAAGGGAGTAACAAGAAGTAATACGATCAAGTCATTTAAAATAGAAGTTGAAACAAGTCATAATTGTCCCCCCCTCCCAGATGGCACCATTGAGAACTTGCTACAGAATAACAAAACATTACAAGAACTTTCCCTAAAACTACCAAATTACTTCATTTCATCAAGACTGAATATCAAGGAAATTAATGCACCATTGACTGCTCTAGAAATTGATGAAGCTCATGCAATAATTGAAAAACGAGAACAATGCAAAATAATGCTGGCACTTCTTCCTTATGCAAAGGGACTTAAACATTTGAAATTGATGCTCTACAATTTATATCCTCCATGTTATTTACTCCAATTTAATCCCAATCTACAGTATCTCTCACTACAGCTACAAACATTTGATAGTGTCATTGAGCTTTTTGACTCTCTGGCAAACAATACTACACTTTTGGGACTGAAAGTGAGAATTCGATTACAAAGATGCTTCAACTCTGGTGGGGAAATCTGTATTCATAATTTAGCTAGAACTTATATAGGGAAAAACCTTGAGAATTTGTTAACAAATAATCACATTTTACAGCATCTTGAAATTATAGGATTGGATATACCATATACTTCAGAAGGGTCAATTTGGCTGAATGGTCGTATCATTCCAAATTTTTTTCTGCATTTTCTAAGTAAAGGTCTGGTACATAATAAAAGCTTAAAGCATTTAACTGTTCCTATTAAAGTACCTAATATAAATGGACTGAAAGTCTTGACAATTTTCCTTGATACATTGTCTCAAAAGAAAATTCTCACTGAACTTCAGCTATACATCGATATCAGTTGTGATGCAACAATTTCTTTCTTTAGTGAAAATGGATTACCTCATTTTACAAATGTCTTACGTTCTGTCAGAACCTTCAAAATATTGAGAGTTAAATTTGAATGTACATATTTTTTTGATTCATCACAGCAGGAAATTCCTCGTTTGTCTACAATTAAAAAATGTGTGAATGATTACATGGATGCAGTTATTTTTCATCCTTCTTTAGAATATGTACACTTAAATGTATCAGACTCAAGTGGTGTAAAAAGTATTTTTGAGGAACAATTGAAGAGAGTATTGAAGATATACAGAGAGCAAGAACAGAAGCCACCACCTCACATTGATTTAACAGATCGTCTTAAATTAAAAGAAGAATATATCTTGTTTGCATGAATAATTATTTTTTGTAACCTATTATATAGAGTAATTAGATTAGCTATTAGATTATTTTTGCTGTGAAACTACATTTTGAATGCAGAGAAAGGGAAGGAAAATGATAAGAGAGGTGATGGAGAGGGTAGGGGCTGGCCATGGCTTTGCCAAACTGTTTATTTCAGGGTCTTCTCGGTTATTTAGCTCAATTCAGTGGTTCAGCCTTGCAGACAATTTGTGAAA
>NW_003549152.1:0-1861 GCF_000090795.2 Amphimedon queenslandica | reverse complement strand
ACTGTATATGTGTATGTACATGTACATTATATTAGGTTCTATTACATTGTATTTCTCTGAAGTACATGTACATGTTGTAGTAAAACTAGTGTGTTTATTGTTGTGAAGTGGACTTTTACTCTAAATTTTAATTTAGGACTCAAAATATTTTTCTGTTCTCTTCTCCTTCTTTTATCCGGAGATGTTGAGCTCAATCCTGGTCCAGTAATTGATGAACGACCTGATATTTCTGTATTGCTTGATCTGCTGGAACCGCTTGAAAACTGGCAGTTGTTTGGTCGTCAATTGCCTGGAATAACACAACAAATTATTGACATGATCCAACAGTCTGAAAGGAGCCCAAGGCAACAAAAGGAAGCACTTATTAAAAAATGGTTTGAAGAGAATCCTAAGGCAACATGGAAGGATGTGGTTGCTGCTTTAAAAAGAAGAAAAGAGACTAAACTGATAGAGGACATTGAAGATCACCTTGCAAGTACATGTAAGCTAAATTTGTATACAAGATGTACATCAGAATAATTAATACTATTTTAGGTGACCTATTGGAGCTAAAAAGCAATCATGGTCAAGTTGCTCCTAAGGAAGTGTTACGTTTTTATTCAGAAAAACTGACTGCTGCTATTACTAATAATCTACATACAATTAGCAGTGCACTATATGCTAATGGGATAATGCCGTTAAACATTAAATCTCGCATATCATCAACAACTGGAAGTTCCGATTATGAAAAGGCCAGCTACTTAGTGACTACAATGCTAAGACAAATGGAGGCATCTTTAAATCCACAAAAGGATTTGATTAATATTTGCCATATATTAATAAACCAAAAGCATCAAACACTTTCAGATATTGCTATTTCTATATTGGATCAGTTAGGTAAATATACAACTCATATGTACTCTATTAGTAGATACATTTAATTGTATAGGTCAACCATATAAAGTCAATAGTTTAGATCCACTTGATGATGTGCAAAAGTACATAGCTATTCTCAAAGAAAAGTATCTAAGCCAGTCTATTATTGCTAGTGACTGGCCACCAAGAGTTGGGAGAGATTTTTTTGGTAGACTAACACTTGTAAGGGAAAATAATTTTACTTCACAAGCAGAGTATGAAAAATATTCATGGTGCATGTTAAGGGGTCACATCGATGAAATTTCATATATTCGTAGTTATAAAGAAGTTGCAATTAAAACAATGCTTAATCCAGATATTTTGTCTCTCAGAGTAGCTATAGATGGTCCTCCTGGTATTGGTAAAACAACACTTTGTCGTAAATTGTTAAATATGTGGTCTAAAGGATCACATGAGCTTCAACATTATGACTTAGTACTTTATTGTCCATTTAGACACAAAGCAATAGCTGAAGCAACTAAACTAGTTGATTTGTTTGTGTATGAAAGTCCTAAAGTGTCAAAAGTTGTGGACTGGATATTAGAAAGAGAGGGTAAAGGGCTTCTAATAATTTTTGATGGTTGGGATGAATTAAGCACACAATTAAGAGAATCTTCACTAGCAACAAAAATCATTTGCAGGAATCAGTTAGTTCGCTCTTCTGTAATTGTTACCTCTCGTACTTATGCTACTGCTTCAATATATCAACTTGAATGTTTAAATCTAAATGTTCATGTCATTGGGTTTGCTGCAGATGAAATAAACTATGTGATTAAAGGAATGCTTAGTCAAAAACTAGCAGAAAAACTGATTGAAGATCTTCAATTTCGAAGTGATGTTCTTTCATTGTGTTATGTTCCTCTAGTCTGCTCTATGGTTATTTTAGTTTATTATAAGTCAGAGGGTCACCTTCCAACAACCATGTCTGAGCTTTATGAAAACTTTATTTTACGGACTATTAGAAGGC
>NW_003549150.1:6015-7289 GCF_000090795.2 Amphimedon queenslandica | reverse complement strand
CAGTCTCATACTGTGGGAATCTAGTACCTTCCACTACACCATAAGCAGCACATTCTTCCATTGATAGTTCTGATTGTGGAACTGGTAGATGTACATTCTCATACTGTGGATTAACTAATGATAGTTCTTGCTCTTGTGAACCTATTAGTAAACCTTGTTTATAAATGAATAAATAAATTAGAGTACTTTGATTATTATTTTTATTCCTCTTCAGTAATGTAACATCATTAATCACTTCCATTCTTCCTCTTCTCTTTTTAAATCGAACTGTTGCTGCTACCACTACAATTACTATAACAACTACAATGTACATATTAATGACAACATTTGATTATAATGTACATACCAATTATTATAATTAGTAGTGCAATTGATGCTCCAGAAGCCAGTCCAATAATTGATGAAGAAGAAGATATGGATGAAGGAGCTGTCAATGAAGGAGTTGGGGATGAAGATAAAGTTATGAATGAAGAAGTCTGTAAAGTAAAGGATAAAGAAGATTTTGATGAAGATGAAGGAGTTAGGAATGGTAAAGTAATGGAGGAAGGTAGTGGAGATGAAGCAGTTGAAGTACCTATGTACACAATAAAGTACATTATAACTACACAAATGAACATACACTGTACCTGTCACTAATGTACTAGTTAATCTAACGGTACGAATAGAAGTAGAGCTACTGATGGTAGCAGTATTTGTAGTACTGCTTATGATGGTACTGCTTGTAGTTGTAGTAGATGATTGTACTGTAGAAGTAGTCAATGAAGTTCTTGGTACTAATGAAGTAGTTGAAACTGACGACGTAATTGATGGAGTAATCAGAGTTGTTGACGTAGTTAGTACTGATGAAGTACTTGAAGTAGATGATGAAGTAGTTGATAAAGTAGTATATGATGAAGAAGCAGTTGTAGCTGTTACAGTTCTTGGATTTAATGAAGTAGCTGATACTGAAAAAGTAGATGGTACAGACATCATTGATGGAGTAGTCAATACTGTTGATGTGAGTGATAGTGATGATGAATGAACTGATGACATTAGAACTGAAGATGTAGAGTCATTAGTAATATTAATACCAGTTATTACAGCAGGACAATTAGATATACAGTTCTCGAAAAAGGTTGCGAATTCACATGCATACAGTGTTAAGTTATTACCAACTGGTATGCCATCAAAACACTTAATGAAGTTCAATGAATCATTAAGAGGTTTGAGGTCAGCCCATTCATACTGGCCTTGACTATCAATAATGTGAATGTAATCAATATAAAGTGTACTGC
>NW_003549150.1:0-1621 GCF_000090795.2 Amphimedon queenslandica | reverse complement strand
CAGAATATCATTACAGCAGCAACAAAGGCCATCATGTTCAGTGAACTAACCATGCAATTTGATATTAATGTTGTAAAGGTGTGGCTTTACATCCTACATACCTCATTATGTATGCATGCAATTTCTTAATTACAATTTCTCAGACTGGTAGTTTGATATGTACTTATCTACTACCTTCTACTACACCATAAGCAGCACACTCTGTATTAGTGCAAGAATTAATATCAATAAGTACTTCATTTTGACTTCCCCTTATATTACTATTCTATGTGGAAATTAACCATATATAGTAATGTTTACAATGGTATTAAATTTTTTGAATCAAAATTTTTAATTGTTAAAATTTACCAAATCCAGTCCAGCACACGCCCTAATTCTAAAGTCTATTACCCTCTACTACACCATAAGCAGCACACTCTTCCATTGATAGTTCCGACTGAGGAACTGTTAATGTTACAGTCTCATACTGTGGGAATCCAGCACTCTCTACTACACCATAAGCAGCACATTCTTTTACTGGTAGTTCATAGTCTCCCTCTGACTGTGGAGCTGGTAGATCTACAGTCTCATACTGTATGAATCTAGTTCCTTCCACTACACCATAAGCAGCACATTCTTTCATTGATAGTTCTGATTGTGGAACTGGTAGATGTACATTCTCATACTGTGGATTAACTGATGATAGTTCTTGCTCTTGTAAACCTGTAATACAATAAAACCTTCTATAAATAAATAAATTACAGTACTTTGATTATTATTTTCATTCCTCTTCAATAATGTAATGTCATTAATCACTTCCATTCTTCCTCTGCTCTTTTTAAATCGAACTGTTGCTGCTACCACTACAATTACTATAACAACTACAATGTACATATTAATGACAACATTTGATTATAATGTACATACCAATTATTATAATTAGTAGTGCAATTGATATCCCAGAAGCCAGTCCAATAATTGATGAAGAAGAAGATATGGATGAAGGAGCTGTCAATGAAGGAGTTGGGGAGGAAGAAGTTTTAGAAGTTACTGATGGCAAATTTAAAGACGAAGACAAAAATGAAGCTATGAACGAAGGCATTGGGAATGAAGAATATGACAAAGTTTGAGATGAAGATGAGAAAAAAGGTAAAGTTATAGTTGAAGAATATAGAGATGAAGATGAAGAAGATGAAGATAACAAAGTTAGGGATAAAAGGACAATGGATGAAGAAGTTAGGGATGAGCGTGCTATAACAGATGAGGATGTAGCAGTTGAAGTACCTATGTATACAATAAAGTACATTATAACTACACAAATGAACATACACTGTACCTGTCACTAATGTACTAGTTAATCTAGTGGTAGGAATAAAATTAGAACTACTGAAGGAAGGAGTATCCGTGCTATTGTCTATGATTATGCTACTTCTAACTTGATGTGCTGTTGAACTTGATACTGATGAAGTAGTTGAAGTAGTCAACACTGATGAAGGAAACGTTTCAAATTCAGACGTAATTGACAAAGTTGATATAAAAGAAGTAGGCATTGTTGTTAGTGAAGATGTCATTGATGAAGTAATTGAAATTATTGAATTAGTAGTAACTGTTAAAGTGAAAGTAGTTGGAACTGATGAAGTAG
>NW_003549149.1:5767-7290 GCF_000090795.2 Amphimedon queenslandica | reverse complement strand
CATTATGATAATGCAAAACCAGAAGAGGGCATCAAAGAACAAACATAGTCCAATGCTCATATTGCCAGTGCATAAAATGGGGCTTCATGTGTACACAGGATTGTATAGTGAATATTATTACATGCTTCACTACTGTGTAGTTCACTAGCCAAATTTCTATTTGTTGTTGCTAATATTTTACATCTTTCATTAAACTAAATGTTTTTGTTATTTAAGTGAGGCTCTTGTTATTGACCATTATTGTACAATAACTTCAATGACTATAACAATAACATTTGAAATCTCTTTTAGCATTACTAAACAAGCTCCATTATATCTACTCATCTATACCCACTGTTTCCATACTCTTTCAACATGTTGTTAGTGTCCATTGTCTTCTTGTTGAGTGTCAGTGAAGTTATTAGTCAATGTCCACCTTCCTCAGGTAAGACACTGGATGTGTATAATAACAACTGTATAGGTTTTTATAGGTATCTACCTGAGGCATGAGGGAAACTGTTATCCTAATGGATCATATTTTCATGATGATGGCATCATATACACTCCTCTAGAGTGTATATTGCCTAATTCTGCTTTAAATGGTGGACAATGGATTGGTCCTAATGTAACAGTTCCTTGTCCTGGCAATAATTCAAGTTTAAATTGCACTGTTAAATCCCACACTATCCTCAGTATTCACATAATTAATATTCTTCATCAATCTCACGATGGCTGGTACAAGTGTTGTCTACCAACTGATTGTTCAGATCCTAACACTAACATCATCTTTGCTAATATATTCAGTAAGAGGAGACTATAGCTAATCACATACTGATGTAATATATTTTATTTGTAGGATTTGCTCAAATAGAATCATTTACTGTTGCTGATCTTCCTTCTGATATGACAGTATATCCTCAGGAATACAAAATAAATTGTGTTAAAATTGGATTCGTTCATTATGATGTTAGTATCAGTATTGGTAGTACTTTGCTGGCTAATTACACAAATTGTGGTGCTGGAAGTGGTAATTGTCCTGGTACTGTGTTAGTTAGTCATAGCAACACAGTAAGATATACTGTTAATATCACATGGGATAGAATGACTGTCAGTGGTGGATCAGATTTTAATGCTTATGGAGATCAAATATATCAATGTGAAGTGAAAGTTGCTAATCAACCTACTAGAATACGTAATGTAACTGTAAAAGGTAACAAAATTATGAATTTGATTATTATCTAAATACCCTACTTTATTATGTAGTCCCAGTCACTGCTCCCTCTTCTCTTACTGTGGTCAACAAGACAGCTACCACTATCACTGTCAGTTGGATTGCACTTGATTCATCTGATGCTGATGGATATGTAGTCAATGTCACTAGTGACACAGACACTGTGCAGACAGTACAGGTGAAGGGAAGTAGTAATAATACAATCACACTGAATGGACTGAGATTACTAACAGCTTATAGCATCACAGTCAGAGCCTATCAACAATTACTGGGACCTGCTAGTACAATTAGTGTTATTACTCATTGTCAAAAA
>NW_003549149.1:0-1999 GCF_000090795.2 Amphimedon queenslandica | reverse complement strand
CGTTAGTTGCAAGTAGGTATACACCAGAAGGACTGTTTGGTTGTTTGTTCTTAATCTCTTGACAAGAAGTAGGGATAGGAGAGAAGGAAGATGAGTCATTGTGTAACATGATAAGGTCTTCCACTAGTAGCAGTATATCATTGATAGCTCCAGCATTAGAGGTAGCAGTCTCCTTGATATGAGAGAGAGAAGAAATGATACCATCCATTTTCCCTTTTATTTCTTGAATATCTTGACCATTGTTCCTGGTAGTGTTGAGTAGTTCATTCAATAGTTCATCATCAGTGTTGTATTAATTGGTATCAGTATTACTGGTATCACTGCAGGTAGTACAGGCTGCAGTACAGGTACTGTTGGACGCATCAAATGTAAGAGCAAGATTAGAACTACTGATAAACTGAGAGAGACAAGCAATAGCTAGTATAAAAAGAGAGAGCATTATTATCCTCTTTGTAATGATTGTTTACTGTTTACTCCACCTCACTCCTTTTATAATATTCAGAAGAGCCTGACTAATGACGTCAGTCATGATGCTGTATGTAATGGGAAACCATTCAAAGAACGTACTCTAGTCTAGTAACTTGTTAGCCAAAAATGTGCAGGTGTTGTGGTAGTAGGGTAGCACTATCAATTTGCATACCTTCTATAAAGTAAATATGCATTAATTTACTATTATTATTTTAAAGTCTAACAATTAACTTCATCTACTTAGCTCACACACACAGACACACACAAAAACAATATTATGTAATTCGTATTATAATCATGAACATACAGTCAAAAGGTAATGCATTATTTTTAATCATCTCCACAGAAACTTAATGAACCACTAACATGAGTATACATTCTTTCATTGTTCTTTTAATATATGTTTTGGCTTAGCTCATTGGTTGACTCTCGCTCTTCCTCTGCTTCCAACCTTCGGATCCTTTGGCATTAATTCAGTGTCCTATTACAATTAAAGCACTACAACTCTTAACTAGTAGCTGAAAGTGGATTATTATTATTATTTGTGTGTGCTTTTGGTGATACTTTTATTGTATGACTGTATGAGACATTACATTTATTTAGAAGATTCCACAGTATGCATTTGGAAGACTGTTTCATTCACCATGTAATCATATCCAATGATTATAGTTCATGTTTTTATGTATTGGCTTTTACTTGCGTTTATGTCATACCATTGATTGAGTAAGTTTACAAGACTGGTTTCTTTTCGTTAATGATCACATTTACTAAATTTCAGATAACTAAATCATCATGAAGAATTTTTGTTTGACTTTTAAGCTTGTGCTACCATTACTCGCCCACTGCTGTATAGCCGAATCCAATATTATTGTTCTTATTGAACAAGATCTAGTGTATACATACACCACAAATCCAATCACTGCAATAATACCAAATATGGTAGTAAAACTAAACTACAGCTACAGTGCATGATATTATGATAATGCAAAACCAGAAGAGGGCATCAAAGAACAAACATAGTTCAATGCTCATATTGCCAGTGCATGACAAATAGGACTTCATGTGTACACAGGATTGTATGGTGAATATTATTACATGCTTCACTACTGTGTAGTTCACTAGCCAAAATTTTCTATTTGTTGTTGCTATTAATTTACATCTTGTATTAAACTAAATTGTTTTGTTATTGATGTGAGGTTCTTGTTATTGACCATCATCATACAATAACCATAATCATAACATATGTAGATCTAATCTTTATTAGGATGACTAAACAAACTTTATGCTCACACAGGTAAGGCACTGTTGCCATACTCTTTCAACATGTTGTTAGTGTCCATTGTCTTCTTGTTGAGTGCCAGTGAAGTTATTAGTCAATGTCCACCTTCCTCAGGTAAGACACTGGATGTGTATAATAACAACTGTATAGGTTTTAATAGGTATTTACCTGAGGCATGAGGGAAACTGTTATCCTAATGGATCATATTTTCATGATGATGGCATCATATACACTCCTCTAGAGTGTGTATGC